>NC_084604.1:34472065-34601138 GCF_033807715.1 Cololabis saira | reverse complement strand
TTTACAGCTGGCTGGTAATTCAGGACAAGAAGCTAATCCCTCTGGCTTCCGTCCTAAGACTCTTTGTGGAGGCACCGGCACACGAGCGAGTACAGACTCTTGATTTTGACATGAACAGTATTAGTTCCTCTGCTCCCAGAGAGCTTATTTCTCCGTCTTTTCTGGGAGACGAATTTATGAATCCTTCTAAACTGGTTTGTGAAGTTTCCCAGTTGACCCAGCAGGTCTCCTTTCACACACCTGTCAACATGCCACTTTCTTTTCACTTTGGTGGGTCCAAGTTAAAAAGAAGCAACTTCCTTCATCTCTCACTCCTCCCTCCCTTGCCCAAAACAAGATGATAAAAGTTTGATTTTCACATCTGAGCAGCGACAACAATGCTACTGTACCTTCAAAGGGAAGATGCCACATCGGGAGATGACAGAGTGTTGATACGGTAGTGTTGTCTCCTTTCTGTGTGAGATCAGAGAAGGCCTGGGAGATATTCACTGGTGCAGGAGAGAAGTGTCATTCACCACATTCAATGTGTCTGTCAGTTTTTCTTAGCCGGACTTCACTGTAATATTTTTGATATCCATCCATTCAACCATTATTTATATATCCTTTTATTATATTCTTTTAACCCTCTACTGCATACATTCTGGTGATGCATGATAAAAAATACTCCACACCATTTTTGAGTTAATTTGGGGACATTTTATTGAAAAAAAAAAAAAAAATTATATTTGGACACCCCCCTTTCCAAAATATTTTTCTGTTGCCTGAGGGCAACGTTGTGCGCTAATGGTACACAATCGCAGAGAATATAACTCATTTACATAACATGAGACAATGCTTAGAAAGCAGTACAACATAATATTTAAAAATAATAAACAACCATTTCATAAAAAGAACACTTCTGATACACATAACATTGTGTAAATATCATCAATATCATGTACGCCTATCAAGACTGAAAGAGGCTAAACAAAAAACAGAAACTTCATGAACCGTGTAGTAAGGCAGATTACACATTACACTCTGTTACAACCAAAAACGTAATAACGGCCAATAACGTAATAATTTTGGCCATTTCAAATGTAATAAAGCCAATAGTGTAATAATGTGCCAATAATGTAATAAAACTTTTGAGTCAATAATGTAATAACTTTTTGCCGATAATGTAATAATTTTGTAATACCAGGCCAATAACGTAATAACCAGCCAATAATGTAATGCCTTATTACATTATCGGCAAAAAGTTATTACGTTATTGGCTCAAAAGTTTTATTACATTATTGGCACATTATTACACTATTGGCCTTATTACATTTGAACAGTGGTGGACAGTAACGGAGTAAATTTACTTGAGTACTGTACTTAAGTACATATCCAGAGGATTTGTACTTTACTTGAGTATTAGATTTCTTTGGTACTTATTACTTTTACTTGAATACATTTCCAAGACAAATATTTTTACTTTTATTCAAGTAAATTTCTAGGAAGGCTGAAAAGTACTCGTTACTTTCAGATCTGCTCTTTTTTCTTCTTCCCTAAAATCCTATTGGACACAAGCTGTTTTTGTCAAAGGAGGAGACCTATCACAGTGCACGCTCTCCACTGGGATGTACGTAAAGCGGAAATACGTCAAGCCTCCTCAAAACGATACTGCCAAAGTAGCCTGCGTTTGTCAAAGACAGAGTCAACAAGTCAAGACAGAGCTGCAACAATGGCTATGCCTGCGTATGATCCCATTCATTTGATTTGTTTTTGGTGTTTCTGCAGGTTTATATAACATTGTGGTTCTAAAAGCAGCACATCAGTGCAGCTGGTTTCAAAGAGTTAATTCTCAGAAACAAGAGTTAAAAGATCCTTAAATTAATTTAGAAAAAATATAGTAATTTACTGATGTGGAAAATAAGAAATGTACTCTTACTATTACTCTTACTTAAAGTAAATTTAAAAGCATTTACTTTTGGATACTTAAGTACCTTTAAAAGCAAGTACTTTTATACTCTTACTCGAGTAATATTTTGACTGAGCTACTTTTACTTGTAACGGAGTAAATTTTGACCAGTAATATTTTTACTCTTACTCAAGTACTGGGGTCGAGTACTCTGTCCACCTCTGCATTTGAAATGGCCAAAATGATTACGTTATTGGCAGTTATTACGTTATTGGCCATTATTACGTTTTTGGTTGTAACACACTCTCTTCTCATACATCAATTTCTTGACCTACCCTTCTACACTTTCTTCACATACCTCCATTTCTTCACCTTCCCTTCTCCTCATCCATGAATGGCCAGTGGGAGGTTTTGTCTGAGCGCATTTCATTCAATGTGAAACTTCACAAAACAGTTACTCTGTGTAGTAAAGCAGAGGTGCACAATGGACACCCAGGGACCCTGCACCTTCTCTTCTTTTCAGACATCACTGGCCAGTGAGATGTTTTGTCTAAGCGGATGTTTTGGTTGGGGATGGGAGCCGTGGGTCCCTGCTTTTTCTTCTTTGCCTCGAGCTGCTGAGAAACTCCACCACTGGGTTGTTCTCTCTTCCTTCCATACTTTTGGTACTTGCACAGACTAGGCTCAAAGACAGACAGGCAGGCAGAAACAAAACAGGATATGCAGGCTGGAAAGCGAGGCAAAAACACACGACAATCTGGCAAACTAGAAGGTGGAAATGGGCCGGTATATGAGGGGAACTGCTGATGAGGGAAACCAGGTGTGGAGCTGGGCAGGGGAAGCACAGGTGAAGGGAATGAGTGGATCTCTGGCTGATTAGGGTGGCAGGATCTGGAAAAACAGGGGAGTGAGTAAAACTAAAAAACTACACTGGGAAACCATGACAATATATATATATATATATATATATATATATATATATATATATATATATATATATATATATATATATATATATATATATATATATATATATATATATATATATATATAACCAAAATTTCTACTTAAGTAAGGTAACAAAGTATTTGTACTTCGTTACTTGACACCTCTGCCAAATATCCTCTCGGAGGTGACAGGTACATTTCCAGAGTTTCATTTCTCCGGAGAACCCTGAACGCAGCACTCAGCAGATGAATTGAGTCTTGGGAAGGACATTGACAACAAAAATGATCATCGATCGAAAATGACCTCGTAAGAATGATTATACACTCATTCGTGGACGGGAAAAGACGTAGGTACAGTATAACACCGGGGGTAGAAACCCATGGTTTTGTTTTGAACGCTGTCAGTTTTGTAGCAACCATTGCTTGTTGCTAAGTTAGCAGTAGCCCAAACGAAAACACCTTTGTGTCATAACGACGATGTGATATTGACTAGTGAGATACGCATAATGGTAAATATTATGTTGCATTCTTATATATTACCTTATACAACATGATACGCAAATGTGTGTGTAGTAAAACCCGTTACTTCCCTTTACTGTCTCAGCTGATGGTGTTATTATTATCATTATTATTATTATTATTATTATTATTATTATTATTATATATGATGCGACACATGGATATTATTTTATTTTCCTGGAACCTAATTATGATTGAAAATACAGCAAAAACGGCGTCGAAAGAGATGTTGGCAGTATTTAGTAATGAGTTGTATCTGTGGGTGTAGTTCTCCTGACGGCCGCTAGAGGGCGGTGTTCTGCATTGACTTGTTTCTATGTCCATTTATTGTTATCCATATGTGTAAATTAATTTAGCTATCACAAGCAGATTGTAGGTAAGACATTATTTTTGCTTATTGTCTCAAATTAAAACTGTTATTCAAATGTGACTATCTTTTTGTTTCGTTGAAAAACTATAAAAATATTGTAACTTTGGAAAACGAAAGTGGCAATGACGATAAAGACCATCTTATCTTATCTGGTATAATAAAATCATAATGTTTGTCAAAGCCATACAACCTCTTTTGCACTTTAGGCCAGTCAAATGTCAGATTTTGAATTTAGAAGCATTAATTGTTCTAGTATTGTTGGTGTCAAAAGTATTCACATTCATTACTCAGGTATAAGTATAGATACTAGAGTCTAAAAATACTCCTGTAGAAGTTGAAGTATCAACTCAAGTTTTTTACTCAAGTAAAAGTATAAAAGTACTGGTTTCAGTATAAAGTATAAAAGTAAAAGGGTCAAAGACGTGACGCTTACTTTTTCTGTCCGATGGAACTTTTTACCTAATAATAAACATAAAAATGAATAAAAAATATAACATGTATGTCTAATACGTTCCTTCTCCATGTGCCCACTCTTATTTTATTTAAACATGTTGGTTATTGGTCATTTTCTGCCATCTGAAGTGTGAAAACATCATGTGGGGTGACCGTCCGGCCTTGACTTCTGTTTGGACAACTGGTTTTAAATCACATTAAAACAATTTAAAAATAATGCTTGCCCTATTGGGCATACTTTCAAACTTGTTTTAGATTTATTGACAAAGTTATGGAACATTTGTACACACATTTCAATCATAATACACAAACTAATCTTGTCCGAATATGTTCATTGTCTGAATTATCATCTGGGGTGACCATGAAAAAAATACAATTGGAGGGACTTTTATATTGACAATCATCTCAAAGAGGATGTTGCATCAGCCAGTTACTCCATGAGGGTCCCAGAGAGATAACCTGCAGGTCAGTAGTCTCTCTCTCCTTTACAAATAAATCCTCTTTCTAACTGCTGCAGTGTATACGTAGGGTTGCCACCCGTCCCGTAAAATACGGAATTGTCCTTTATTTGAGAAAAAAATGTTGCGTCCCGTATTAAACTAATAAGGGACGCAATTTGTACCGTATTTTCATTAACTTTTACACCATATTCTAGTTGAATTATTGAAATAAATGAACCTTTACCCCATATTCTAGTTGAATTATTGAACTAAATTAACTTTTACACCATATTCTAGTTTAATTATTGAAATAAATCAACTTTTACACCATATTCTAGTTGAATTATTGAAATAAATCAACTTTTACACCATATTCTAGTTGAATTATTGAAACAAATGAACTTTTACACCATATTCTAGTTGAATTATTGAAATAAATTAACTTTTACACCATATTCTAGTTGAATTATTGAAATAAATTAACTTTTACACCATATTCTAGTTGAATTATTGAAATAAATTAACGTTTACACCATATTGTTCACCTGTAGGCTATATTATACATCTGGGCTGATGTGGACATATAGCATAGGAGGATATTTCAGTTGCTAGTATGGTTGTCTGTCTCTACAGTCATGAAAGTTCAATGCTATTAAAGCACTTTAAACTTTAAATCAAAGCATTTAGTTTTTTCATATAAAATAAACACATTTTTATTCAGTTTAGAAGTTTTGGGGCTTTTTATTTGGCTCCTGCGCTGCTGAAATCAGGGCGTCCCTTATTTCTATTTCTGAAAGGTGGCAACCCTATCTATGAGGGTCCCAGAGAGACAACCTGCAGGTCAGTAGTCTCTCTCTCCTTTACAAATAAATCCTCTTTCTAACTGCTGCAGTGTATACGGCACATTTTGATATCATGTGGGGTGACCACCCTAAAACTGTAAATAATTTGTTTTATTTGCAAATCTATATTTTGAAGGTAAATTTGTTAGTGATATGTGGTGAGAATAGGGTTGCCACCCTTCAGAAATAGAAATAAGGGACGCCCTGATTTCAGCAGTGCAGGAGCCAAAAAAAAAAGCCCCAAAACTTCTAAACTGAATAAAAATGTGTTTATTTTATATGAAAAAACGAAATGCTTTGATTTAAAGTTTAAAGAGCTTTAATAGCATTGAACTTGCATGACTGTACAGACAGACAACCATACTAGCAACTGAAATATCCTCCTATGCTACGTATGTCCACATCAGCCCAGTATAATATAGCCTACAGGGGAAGAATATGGTTTAAAAGTTAATTTATTTCAATAATTCAACTAGAATATGGTGTAAAAGTCAATTTATTTCAATAATTCAACTAGAATATGGTGTAAAAGTTAATTTATTTCAATAATTCAACTAGAATATGGTGTAAAAGTCAATTTATTTCAATAATTCAACTAGAATATGGTGTAAAAGTTAACTTATTTCAATAATTCAACTAGAATATGGTGTAAAAGTCAATTTATTTCAATAATTCAACTAGAATATGGTGTAAAAGTTAATTTATTTCAATAATTCAACTAGAATATGGTGTAAAAGTTAATTTATTTCAATAATTCAACTAGAATATGGTGTAAAAGTTCATTTGTTTCAATAATTCAACTAGAATATGGTGTAAAAGTTGATTTATTTCAATAATTCAACTAGAATATGGTGTAAAAGTTGATTTATTTCAATAATTAAACTAGAATATGGTGTAAAAGTTAATTTAGTTCAATAATTCAACTAGAATATGGGGTAAAGGTTCATTTATTTCAATAATTCAACTAGAATATGGTGTAAAAGTTAATTAAAATACGGTACAAATCGTGTCCCGTATTAGTTCAATACGGGACGCAACATTTTTTTCTCAAATAAAGGACAATTCCGTATTTTACGGGACGGGTGGCAACCCTAGGTGAGAAGTAGCTAGCTTAGATCATATAGCTAACTGTTAGCCTGTTATATTTGATTAAACTTGAAAGCATCATGTGGGGTGACCAACAAATGGCAATTCTGTATCAAATTGAATGTCTATCAGTTTTGGTTCAAATATAAATTATTGCTATAGCATGCATAAGTGGATACACCTTGTACACATTTTAAATCAGTTTTATGAATTTTAGAGTAAGTAAGAGGGTGACACTGCCATTATGGATAGAATGTATTTAAAAATGGTTTTCAAAAAATGAAAGGAAAAATGTGTCTATCTTTCTTGAACAGTTAATTTAATTACTGATACTTATTAAAATATAAATTTTGTTATGGAAATCTATTAATTTTGAGATACATGGTCGCCCCAAATGACGGTTTAAAGGTTTAAAAACACTAAAATACCTTTGTTTGAAGTTTTCACATACATGTATGTGTACACTACATTTCAAATGTTTGGAAAATGGCCAAAAATATCTTTATTTTAAGTATTTTAAAAATGGGCTACTCAAAGGCCTTGTACGTCTTTGACCCTTTTGCTTATTGTCTCAAATTAAAACTGTTATTCAAATGTGACTATCATAACTATAGTTTTTTTGTTTCGTTGAAAAACTATAAAAATATTGTAACTTTGGAAAACGAAAGAAAGTGGCAATGATGATAAAGACCATCTTATCTTATCTGTTATAATAAAGTCATAATGTTTGTCAAAGCCATACAACCTCTTTTGCACTTAAGGCCAGTCAAATGTTAGATTTTGAATTTAGAAGCATTAATTGTTCTAGTATTGTTGGTCTCATTGTAATGTGTCATCTGGTTTTATGTCTAGTATAAGTTCTTACTTAAGCCTCAGTTCTAAGTGGATTACTTAAACACTTTATCTTATATCTGTATCAGATATTCAGAGGTGTCAAAAGTATTCACATTTATTACTCAGGTAGAAGTATAGATACTAGAGTTTAAAAATACTCCTGTAGAAGTTGAAGTATCAACTCAAGTTTTTTACTCAAGTAAAAGTATAAAAGTACTGGTTTCAAAACTACTTAAAGTGTAAAAGTAAAAGTAATGTAAGGGGGAAAAAAGCCATTAAAAATAAATGCATCTTAGTATAATGCAAATATATTAAAGAACCATATATGTGTACTATTGAGCATTAACATGTGTTTCAGAGAGCAGGAGATATGATGACTAGTTGCCTATAAGTATTGTAATGGTGCAAAAAGTCAAACTTCAGAGGCATGTTATCATTTATCCTAACCTTTATTGGAATGTACATCCAAGTTTAGTTGCAGGAATCTGAGGGAACGGATGTAAGAACAAAACTGGACAAGAACATCTGAAACAACCACAACCAAATTCACTCTATCCGGATGGAGCAATTTAACTGGATAGTTTTTTTTAAAGGCCGAAATGAAATAGAGTAAAGAGGCTGTTTTTAAAATGTAAGGAGTAAAAAGTACAGATAATTGTGTGAAAATGTAAGGAGTAAAAGTAAAAAGTCGTCTGAAAAATAATTACTCCAGTGAAGTATAGATAACCAAATTTTCTACTTAAGTAAGATAACAAAGTATTTGTACTTGGTTACTTGACACCTCTGGTCTCATTGCAATGTGTCATCTTGTTTTATGTCTAGTATAAGTTCTTACTTAAGCCTCAGTTCTAAGTGGATTACTTAAACACTTTATCTTATATCAGTATCAGATATTCTTTGATACTGCTGTTGATAATTGCTTAATTTATTATTTGAGAACTATTAAAGTTATTAAAAGCACTGGTATTGAATTGATACTCAAAACATTAATAATTTATAGATTTGATTAAGTTTCTCAAGTCTTCTGAGGAATCTGTTTTAACCTAGCCAAGAAAACTGTGGCTCAACCCTCACATATTGTGTGGAGTCATACAGTTTTAATTATTGGCAGGGTTATTATGATCATGGCATTTTAGTCTGTGAATAAATATAAACAAGTTATGGATTCAGTAGTTTTTTCTTCTCATTTTATGCCACTTACAGATTGATGGTGTCAAGGAGTACCTGAGTATTGTTTTGCTTCAAGTAGGGCTGTGCGATTAATCGATTTTAAATCTAAATTTGATTTATTAATCAAGACGATGTTAAAAAAAGGAAAATCGGAAAATCGATTTTCCTCTCTCTTTTTCATATAGCTGGAAAAGAAGAAGAGAGCTGGCTGCATTACAGACAGAGCTCGTCTAGTCATCTTTGTTTGGTCAAGAAAATTGTAAATGTTGTCACTTTACTAAACTCAAGGAGGATTTACAGTATCTTTCAATTGCACTTCATTCCCAATAGGGAAATTTGTTTGCTATTTTTATTTAAAAATAAAGATAAAATATTTGAAACAATTTATTCCAATGTCTTTTGTAGTTTTACCAAAAAAATCGAAATCGGGTTTTCAGAGAAAAAAATCGGGATTTTATTTTTGTCCAAAATCGCCTAGCTTCAAGTCTTCACTTCCCTCAAACTCTTTGACTTTAGGCTTGTTTGAACCTTGTTGGTTTAGTATTATCTCAGTGTTGCTATCGTGTGTGTGTTAGGAATGGGCGATATTTTACGTTTTTGTGTAAAGCTGATTTATGGTGAAGGGAGGGAGGGAGCCAGAGAGCCAGAGAGAAAAAAGGATAAATTCCCGTCAATGACGTTTTTCTGTAACAAACGTGGCGGATCTGAGAGCGAGATAGATTTATAGTTAAAAAGATGGAGTTGAATTGGTATTTTTTTTATCGTTATTGGGATAAATGCCAGAAATTATCCTGAAACATTTTTTAGTCCATACCGCCCACCCCTAGTGTGTGTCATTGCAAATTTTAACGTCCATATAAGCTTAAGAAGCTAGTAACAAAAAGAGACTTTAAACATTTGGGAACAACATGGAAAAGTTATGGAAGTCTGATATTGAGTTAGTAAAATCCAGTTGTTTTCTTGATGATAATGGAACCCTAAGAAACAGTATTATCAGTTGTTTTTTTCTCTCTCTTTCTTATGACAGGTTGTCTGTGTCAGACTTCTGACTGACATTTAACTGGTTGGACAACGGTGAAAGAGGCCAGAGTTCCTAGTCATGGAGGCTCGCTTTGGTAACATTGTGTTTAGCTCCAAGTTTGACTCAGGAAACCTGGCACGAGTTGAAAAGGTGGAGAAGCGCAAGACGAGCCCTCCCTCTGACACGGCCTCCAGTGGGAGCTCCTCCTCGGGGGGGCAGCTCACCCCCGACTATGAGTTCAATGTGTGGACGCAGCCGGACTGCGGCGGGACAGAGCACGAGAATGGAAACAGGTGCCAAAATGTCCATTTTGAGAAGAAAAAAGTGTCTTCAATTATTTGCTCAATTTGTGTACAGACCTCTGTAGGGCTGGGGATCGATTCAAATGTCAAGAATCGATTCGATTCCGATTCTTAAGATTCAGAATCGATTATCAAGATTTGATTCGATCCGATTCGATTTCGATATTGATTTGGGTTAGTGTTATTAAAACAGTTTTTTGAGCTGTTGCATGAATTATATGACTGTAGTTATGCAAAATATTACTACTAGTATTATATTGAGATTCAACTGCAAGTATTGGCAGCTAATGATGCTGTAAGGACCAATCACCTCCCAGAATGCTGATAGAACTACTTTCAGAAACATCGTGGGCCAGAATTACCAAACAGATCAAGACGGATGAAATCGGTTTTAATTTTTCCCACATTCCGTTTTTATTTGTTCCATTTTCGGTCTATTTTGGTTTTTAATTTTTGAGAATTTGGTTTTTAGCATTTTTTGCAAATTTAACCCCAAGACAGTATATAAAGTAATGAAATATAGACAATTTATGCAATTATAACCTATCACTTTAATGTTTTCATACCTTTAAACATATTTAAAGGCAAAAACATGGCACCAGTTATTCTCGTGTCCAACAAAACATTCCTTTTTTGGGGATAAACAAAAAAATAACCAAAAAAAATAACACATAAATAAATAAAAGAAAATAACCCCCACCCCCTTAAAAAAAAAAAAAAAAGAAAATTGATCTTTAAACATATGAATCGATTTTTAGGAATTAATATGAGAATCGATTTAGAATTGGGAAATTGATTTTTTCAACACAGGCCTAACCTCTGAATGTGTTGTGATGTCATGGTTTCAAATTTCAGATCATGGTTTTACTTCAGTGTGCGGGGGGCGACATCAGGGAAGTTGATGAAGATTAATGTGATGAACATGAACAATCAGAGGAAGTTGTACAGCCAGGGCATGGCTCCTCTCGTGCGCACATTACCTGGCAAAAACCGATGGGAAAGAATTCGGGACCGACCCACATCTAAGGTACAGTAGGTGCACGTTTTCTGTGCTTGTCATTTGGAGAACGTGGGCATCAGTCAGGCAGTGAAGCTATTATTATACCTCTAAAAATATGCCTCTTCATCTTTTCTTCTGCTGCTTTCTAGATTGTGGATAACCAGTTCATCCTTTCATTCACTCATCGGCTCTTGGAAGTGCGAGGGGCTACCACCTACTTCTCTTTCTCCTATCCTTTTTCCTACACCGAGTCCCAGGAGATGCTGCAGCAGCTGGATGACAGTTACCCCAATGCTGCCCAGCTCAGTCCAAGCAGGTAAAACACAAGAATGATACACGATTGCCTCACAAACATTATAAGTGTCTGCCTAGTAGGAATGGGTGATATTTTACCGTTTACGATAAACCGTCAAAAAAATTCCCCACGGTAAGAATTTGTCATCTCGCGGTAAAACAAAAAAAAAGAAAAATAAATTTCCTCATGAGGATTTTTTGTGCCATTAACTAGATAACTTTACAAGTCGCTGAAGCTGTATCATTTGTAATATGCGAGCTGTTGGCTGTGATGAAACTAGTAGAGGAAATTTCAACTGCTATCGAGAAAGGGGAATATACAGTGGGGGTGTTTATTGACCTGAAGAAAGCATTTGACACCATAGATCATAAACTTTTATTAAATAAATTAGAGAGATATGGTGTTAGAGGGATTGCCAATTCATGGATAAAGAGTTATCTTGCTGACAGATTTCAATATAGTGGAGCGGCTAAGAGTGGATTTTAGGCAGAATCGTGCATTTGGTGATACAAGCATGAAAATTGGCATGAGCAGTCTCCATGGGTCACTTGACAAGAAAATTGGTCGGGCCACTTGAAATTTCAAGTTGGCGGCCATTTTTCAAGATGGCCGCCACCTTGGTCGATCAATTAAGTGATGTAATTGTTTGGTTGGTGATATAGGCATGAAAATTGGCATGAGCAGTCTCCATGGGTCACTTGACCAGAAACTGCTCATAGCCACTTGAAATTTCAAGATGGCAGCCATTCTTTGAGATTGCCACCTGGATTTTTAAATAATATATTTTCCCATGTTAATTTGAGGTCCTAAAAAGGCCAAGAGTGGATTTTTTACTGTATTTTGTCTAACTCCTCACCCTTGACCTGTCCGATGTGGTAAAACCTGCCAGGAGTTGCCTCCTAACGGCATAGCTCTCAGGGTTCAGTGAAGTGCACAAGTTCCCTTACCACGACAAGGTAACAGTCACAAGGGAGGTTTTTTTTTTGGTTTTTTATTTTTATTTTTTTTTACCTAAATGAACAGACAGTAACGTTGTCAAATAAATACTAAGGAATGGAGAAACAAAAAGGAAGATTATTAAAATGGCCAGCTTTGGTGCTGAATGGATAGCGCTCCAAAAAATAATTGAACAATTATTTACTGAATGGCAATATGGGCAGATCTAGAGGCAACAGCAGCTCTGACTGACATAGCCGTGGAACCATGGTAAACTGAAAATATCCCTCACAAATAAAAGGTAGAGGTGCTGACATTACAAAGTATCTCCTCAACTAAAAATATATCTCACTGGTAATTAGCCAGTGGAAAAAAATACTAAAGAACTAAACTAAAAATGCGATTAACTGGTAAAACTGAAGACAGACTGATGTGGCCATGGGGAGCCGAGCCATAGGTCTACACCTGAAAACACAGGTGCCAAGGGGGAGTAACCCTGGCAAAAAGAATATGCAGATAGGATCTAGCAGTGGCAACTACACAGACATGTACAAGTGAGTCCATATCTGAAGCACTTACACCTTCCAGTACATGCCTTGGTGCACCCGCATTTGGTCAACTCCCAACAACTCTCTGCAATAGGTGGAAAAGGAGTCCAAAAGATTTTCCATTCCTCATCTTGTTTTATCCATCCCCCGTCAGATGGGCTTGGCATTTGTGGTTGTCTCTTTAATGCCTGTCCCCACACGTATCCAGCCTCATAAGATGCATGTTTGGCATGCTCTTTGAGTACTGCTTGAGTTGGTGGGATCAGGTCATATGGTCTTTGCTTTCTGGCAAAGAGATCAAGCCTCGCCTCATTCACAGTTGTGACATCGCTGGATCTGTCATACATTAGCACAACAAATCTCTCCAAAGCTTGCAGGTCGCTGTCATCCACTGCAGAGGGTTCTGTTTTGCAAGAGCATAGAGTGGCTGGTCAGCAGTTATGACAGGCGTTTGTCTTGGATTCAGGAATGCCACTGTATCACTAACTTTGTCCATGACATGCTTTACTGTTGCAACAGAGTGGGCTTGGTCTCGGAGGAGGGGAAGCAGTGATGTAATGCTGACTTTAAAATCCAGGCTCCTCCGTTGGGATGCATGGTGGGCTGACCATATTATATTGGCAGAAGCATCGACTGCTTGGGTTAGGCTAACTTTCTCCAGCCAGTCAAACTCGGGTGCCAAGTTTCTGTTGAATACAGTGAGGTCTGGTAAAGGTAGGTTGGCTACAGGATGGGGCTCTGGGTTTTTCTTTCTGAAGAAAGCTGGTTGGATGTTCGAGAAGGATTCAGGAATTTCAGGAACTTTGCTTGGTCTGTCATCTGAAAGTTGGAGTGGTGGCCTTATCTCACCCTCATTGTTAAGACCTGGATGTTGGAACATGGAAATACTTGTACCATGAAAGGATGTATGGACCGTTGTTGCTGTGGGATTATGGTCAATGTTGTTCATAGCAGATGTGGTGAAGAGTCCCTTTCTCAGAATTGGTGGGCCGACAACCCCCATCTACCACATACTGGTTCACCACAGATTCTCCTAGCAGTGCGGAAACTTCCAACACCCTGTCATAGGAGATGCATATCCCATTCTCATGAAGTAGGTCAATGAGTTGTCGCTTTCGTGTTTTAGCATACACCGCCATTCCAATGTAAACAGCAAATGGAGTTTCACGGTCTCTCGAGTGCCTATGGGTTGCTGCACCATCTTTGCACTTAGTTTTGCAATTGTCTAATCTCTATTCTAATTTACCCGTAATCACCAAATCAACACTAATGTACTTTTATGCCTCAGTGTTAGAGGTTTTTTTCATGGCATAAAATTGTTTTGGCATCATCCAAAACTTAAAAAATAATGACTCTAAGTCCTCTTTACTGAAAAAAAAAATGTATATGTGAAAATTGATCTCTTGAGGATCCAGTGGCGGCTCCCGGCAGTTTCCATGCTTGTATTTGCCTAAATGCTCCAATAAGGTGGCGGCCATCTTGAAAAAATGTCTGCCATCTTGAAATCCCAATTGGCTGTGAGCAGTTTCTTGTCAGGGGAACAATGAGACCGCTCATGCCAATTCTCATGCTTGTATAACCAACTTTACATCACTTAACTGCTCCACTAAGGTGGTGGCCATCTTGAAAAATGGCTGCCATCAAGTGGCTGGTAGCATTTTACAGTTTTTCACTATTGCTTAAACACATTTCACGATACTGCCCTCACTTTTCACAAAACTCTAAACACAAAACACTTTTCTAAAGCTACGTACACTAAACCTCACAGTTTCTTTTCAAAACCAGCCCATCACACCAAAACAGATGCTCATATGCTCAAAAACCAACCCATTACACCAAAACAGATGCTCATATGCTCAAAAACCAACCCATTACACCAAAACAGATGCTCATATGCTCAAAAACCAACCCATCACACCAAAACGGATGCTCATATGCTCAAAAACCAACCCATCACACCAAAACAGTTGCTCATATGCTCAAAAGCAAACTCTGACACCAAAATACCACTCAAGGCCTGTGAAAATGTAAACACTACTGAGCATCATTAACCACATTACCAAAAAAATTTAAAACACAATGTTCACAGTGTGAGACTGTTCTTTTTACAGTTTCACAACTGCCAGGATGCATTTGAGCAACCCTTATTTATTCTCAAATATGTTTTGGGCATTTACTATAGATTTTTGCATTTCATGGGAATAGTTACATAATGCAGAAAATGCAGTAATATCACAACTCAATGCAAAAATGAGTACTGTAAACTCCATAGAGGATCCATTACACACAATAGATACAGTACAGTAACGATTGAGAACACAATGTTCAGGGTGCGATTTCTTTTATTACAGTACGTTTGAAAATTGACACAGTATGTTGTATGTTGACACCGAAATCATGGGGCGTCATCACGTCGGGCTGCGTCGGGCCACAGGACCTCATCAACGTCACAGGCAATATTGTCCATAGCCAAACAACGTGGGAAGAATGCCCTGGCATGCCACACCTTGGCCTTGGAACGCCTGCACAGCCACATCATCACAGGCCAGGTCCATAGCCCTGAGAAGGTTCTCTCTGGTGTAAGGTTGGCGGTCATAGACCTTCCACCGCCATGATGAGATGAACTCCTCTATTGGGTTTAGGAACGGAGAGTAGGGTGGCAGACATACACTAATGAATTGCTGATTGATGTTACAGTTTTTCACAATTGTTTAAACACATTTCCTGATAGACTACCTCACTTTCTCAAAACTCTAAACACAAATTACAAAACTCACACACAAAATGCAAAATCCTACACTTCTCTTGCAAAAGCATACTCTACCCTCAAAACAGTGTTAACTCTTCACTAAATGGTATTTCCTTCTCAAATGCCAAACACATCTGACACGAACTCCTCTTCTCCTGTCTTGATCATCCATTTTTGTTTTTGAGCCTTCAGCAAACTGCACTGACTTATATAGGTGTGGTCACATCATTTGCAATAGGTGTTTTCAATTATGAGTAGTTGTGTTTACTGATTGACACCAGGTATGTTCATTGTGTTCAAGTTTTGCTGATTGTGGGTAGCATTTTGCATCACATGAGCTTCACAATGCATATTGGAGCAGAGTTATATGCAAAATGTGTTTTAGCATGGTAAAATGTGTTTAGAGTTTTGAGAAAAAGGGGATGGGTTTTGTGAACAGTGTCTACAGGTGAATTGTGTTTGTGGTTGTGGCAAAAGGGGGGTAGTTTTACTAAATGTGTTTAGGCAACTGGTCATTTGGTTTAGAGTACTGGGTTTTGTGTTTTAGCAATAGAGAAAAACTGTATTGATAAGTGACTCATGGAGACTGCTCATGCCAATTTTCATGTCTATATCACCAACCAAACAATTACATCACTTAATTGATCGACCAAGGTGGCGGCCATCTTGAAAAATGGCCGCCAACTTGAAATTTCAAGTGGCCCGGACAATTTTCTTGTCAAGTGACCCATGGAGACTGCACATGCCAATTTTCATGTCTATATCACCAACCAAACAATTACATCACTTAATTGATCGACCAAGGTGGCGGCCATCTTGAAAAATGGCCGCCAACTTGAAATTTCAAGTGGCCCGACCAATTTTCTTGTCAAGTGACCCATGGAGACTGCTCATGCCAATTTCCATGCTTGTATCACGAAATGCACGATTATGTGACTTATCTGCTCCGCTAATATGTTGAGTTAAATAATGATAAATCAGAACTAGAAAGAGTCACCTTCGGTGTCCCACAAGGTTCAGTGCTAGGTCCTAAATTGTTCATATTATATATAAATGATATTTGTAAAGTGTCTAAAATAATAAATTATGTCTTGTTTGCTGATGATACAAACCTTTATTGTTCAGGGAAGAATTTGGAACAGCTGCTGAATGTGGTGGAAGGAGAACTGAAAAATGTGAAGGCATGGTTTGATATCAATAAGTTATCATTAAACCTAACTAAAACTAAGTTCATCATTTTTGGCACTAGAAAAAAAAATAATCATATAACAATTAAAATTAGTGGCATGGAAATAGAAAGAGTATATGAAAATAAGTTCCTGGGAGTAATAATCGATGATAAACTTAGCTGGAAATCACACATAAATAGTGTAAAATCAAGAATGTCTAAAACCCTAGCAATAGTAAATAAAACAAATTATTTTTTCTGTCAAAGAGCACAGTTTTTGATGTATAACTCACTCACAGTTCCATACATGACTTATTGTGTGGAGGTTTGGGGTAACACCTATAAAACAAATACAAACCCTATTTTTCTATTACAGAAAAGAGCGTTAAGGATAATTAATAAAACCGACTATTATGAACCAACAAATAATCTTTTTATTAAATATAATATCTTAAAATTCCATGATATAGTAGAGCAGAAAACTGTTTTATTTGCCTTTAAAGCCCAGCAGAAACTGCTTCCAAACTGCATTCAGGACCTGTTCCAAATAAAAGAAACCCGCTATGATCTGAGAAACTCATGTTTGAGATGACGACAGCAAGAACTAATATTAAAAAGAAATGTACATCAGTTAAGGCTAGAGAAATTTGGAATAGTTGTAATAACAACCTAAAAATGTGTTGCTCTATCGTCAAGTTTAAGAAATTGTTTAAAGATAATATTGTAAATAAATATAAAACACTATAATTATAAAGTATACTATCAAAAACATTCTAGGATGTGAAATGTCAATTTTATATTTTGTCTTACTTATTTTTTTTTTCTTCTTTATGTATTGTTTGTTTTCACTGAGTAAAAGCTAATGTTTCATATTTTTTGCTGATCAAAAGAAAAAAGGGTAGGCACTATAAGCTACGGCTTCAGCCTACACCTTTTCGGCAAAAGAAATGTTGATTTTTTTTGTCTTCCTTTTCATCTTGTTCTGTACAAGCCGAAATAAAGATTAATAATAATAATAATAAAAATAATAATAATAAAAACGATAAATTCCCGTTGATGAAGTTTTTGTGTAACAAACATGGTGGAAGGCGGATCTGAGAGCGAGGAGCTCGTTGTTAAACGAGGCTCCAGCTCCGTTATCTGGAACTAGGTTTGGATTTAAAAAGAGAGACGAGGAGCAAACATCATCTATTATATGCAGAGTCTGCAAAAACAGAAGGAAATGGTTGTTACATTTTTATATAACGTTTGACTATTAGGAAAAAAAAATGCAATAGTATCTAATTTGTGGCATGTTCCAACCACAGGTTAATTTGCACATTTTATTTATTTATTTATTTATTTATTTCAGATCCCCATTAGTTGCTGCCTCAGCAGCCACTATTCTTCCTGGGGTCCAACAGTACAAATATACATTTCTATAAAACTTTTACAGTATAACATAAAATGTTAGTTAAACAGAATAAAACAAAGTAGATAACAAGTACAAAGAACAACAACTAAAAAGAAAAACAAGACAAAAAAACAAAAACAAATAAAAACTAAAGATAATAATAAGCAGAAAACAATGAAAAAAAGAAAATTAATTTTCCTAAATGAAAAAAACGAAAATGAAAAAAACAAAACAAATAACAACCAAAAATAGATAGATTAAAGATAAATCCAAGTACAACTAAAGATAAATAAGTTCATACTAAATGAGGCAAATACAAAAACAAAGAAACGTATTTCAATAGAAGAAAATTTAAAAATAGTGAAAATAACTGGAAACGTTACAAAACTTCAGCCAAATAAAATACTAAGAATTGAAATTAAATGCAGAACAAGAAAATATGTTTATTTATATAACACCTAACTCAATTAAATCAATAAGCTAAAACCATTAGACACAATCTAAAACAACCAGTTTCTTTTGAACTTCCTTTCTTAGTCTCCTCTTGAAGCCAACTCTGCCAGTAGTTGAAATAAGATTTTCTGGAAGTATATTCCAGTAAGTAATTCATTTATATTAGAAGAGGTCATCACTGATTGGATTTTATTTTCAGTTAACTTTTATTTATTTGTCCTGTTTCTTTATTTATCAAGTTGTATTTTTTTCTACTTTGTGATTTTATAAGCTAAGAAAACTTTTTTAGTAAAGGTAGCTTCATTTGCAAAACTTTCTTCACCAACGGTCTCTGTCTTCCTGCTGTCAGTGCACCTGGTGCTGTGTATTACCACAGAGAGTTGCTGTGCTACTCTCTGGATGGTAACAGGGTGGATCTTCTCACTGTGACCAACTGCAACGGCATGCAGGATGAGAGAGAAGTCCGTCTGCCCAAGCTGTTTCCTGATGACAACACTCCAAGACCACATCGCTTCTCCAGCAAGAGGGTATCACTTTATCATAAACAATCCCAGAACTCTCCTCTATCGTCTTTGATGATACCCTAAATGGAGAATCTGTTGTATACTTGCTTTAAAATGGCAAAATGACAAAACATATTCTTCCCATGTGTGTGTGTGTGTGTGTGTGCAGGTGTTTTTTCTTAGCAGCCGTGTGCACCCAGGGGAAACTCCCTCAGCTTTTGTTTTCAACGGTTTCCTGAACTTCATCCTAAGAAGAGACGACCCACGAGCAAACATGCTGCGCAACATGTTTGTGTTCAAGCTCATTCCCATGCTCAACCCAGACGGGGTCGTCCGCGGACACTACAGGTGAGAATGTAACATTCACGTGCATGAATCTTCAGAATATTGTACACAATACTGGACTTTTCATCTCTCATTGCTGTCACAAGTGTAGTATGCTTTATGTTAACATCAAACGAGACCAAACTGTGCATGCTTCGCTGTTCCAGTCCTGGGCTTTGACCCAGGAAGAAGCTGATTCTTTTTTTTTTTTTTTTTAACCTTGTCTGCACACATATTATTGATTGATACCATGACGGTAGAAACCAAAAGTGTATATATGTGCATTAGCACAAGAAGCTGATTCTTAATGATACAGAGAGGGAGAAAAGATAATACCGATAAAGAATACAGACATCACTAAATGTACAAAGCTGTTCGTCAGACCAGTTCACAGTTTGGTGTTGTTCCAACTGGAAAAGCCCATTGCTAACAAGCTGAATGAATATCACCACCTATTAGGGATGGGCGGTATGGACTAAAAAATGTATCACGATAATTTCTGGCATTTATCCCGATAACGATTAAAATGACGATAAAAAAATTACCAATTCAACTCCACCTTTTTAACTATAAATCTATCTCACTCTCAGATCCGCCATGTTTGTTACACAAAAACGTATCAACGGGAATTTATCTTTCTTTCTTTCTTTCTTTCTTTCTTTCTTTCTTTCTTTCTTTCTTTCTTTCTTTCTTTCTTTCTTTCTTTCTTTCTTTCTTTCTTTCTTTCTTTCTTTCTTTCTTTCTTTCTTTCTTTCTTTCTTTCTTTCCTTCCTTCCTTCCTTCCTTCCTTCCTTCCTTCCTTCCTTCCTTCCTTCCTTCCTTCCTTCCTTCCTTCCTTCCTTCCTTCCTTCCTTCCTTCCTTCCTTCCTTCCTTCCTTCCTTCCTTCCTTCCTTCCTTCCTTCCTTCCTTCCTTCCTCCAGCTTCCTTCCTTCCTTCCTTCCTTCCTTCCTTCCAAAAATCAGCTTTACACAAAAACGTCATCAACAGGAATTTATCGTTTTTACCGTGAGATGACAAATTCTTACCGTGGGGAATTTTTTTGACGGTTTATCGTGAACGGTAAAATATCACCCATTCCTACCACCTACTGTATCTTGTCTGTGTCCGACTTACTGTGGTCGATAAATCGTTTTCCTTCAAGTGCATATACATTGAGACATAAAAGGACTCCAGTTAACATATTAATATAGCCCTTAAAATAAATGCCACACGTCGTTTCACTTTGGTTTCTTCCTCAAATAAGTTTCCATACAGCCCTTTTATTCACACCAAAATGCCACACAAATAATCTGTAAAGTAGCTGATGTTCATGACGGCAAATGTGTTTCGATGTTAAAATATTGACTTGTTTTGTTGTAAATTTAAGTAAATTCGTTTTTCAAGGATGAAATGCTGTTTTCTCCTTTTATGTTCATTACTTCGTTTGCTGTTCACTATAGCACACTTGATTTTTCTTCTTTTGCACATGCGTGCATTGAAAAGTATAATTTATGTGTATACGTGTACAGCCAGTTAATCATTTTCTTTCCTCGGTGAGAAATCAAGTTGAAGAAACTACATCTCTCCACGCCTCTGCTCTGAATATGGACAGCATTTTCTAGTATACTTAACATTTATGAAATCAGGGCACTGCAGAAAGCCGGTTGTTGTGATGTTATTTAAGTTTATGTTTGTGAACATGCTCTGCATGGTGGAGGTTAGAAGAGCGAGTTTGAATGACAAGTGCTGACCCTTCCAGCAGATGCAGATTAAGGCAGCATCGCTGTGTCACTGTGAGAGTGATGCATCCGAGGTATCAGTGAAACGTGTCAGCCAGTGCCAACTCTCTCTGATTACAGATCCTCTCTCTTTATTCAAGCTGTCCGCTGAAACTTTCATTTCTCAGCCTGTGAAGAAACTAAAAATATGAAAAAAATGTGGTTTTGGTGGTTAAATATGCAGATTTGCTGTTTTATTGTATATGATTGAATTTGGTCTAATTTTTATCAGTTTCAGAATCAGAATCGGCTTTATTGGCCAGGTTCGAACATTGTCCAACAAGGAATTTGACTCCGGTAATTTTGCTCTTTGGTAGTAAAATAAACAATAAAACAAATGTGGAATTTCTATGATACAAAATAAACAGAATAAACATTTAAAGTGCAGCAGTTTGAGGTAGAGAAAGAAAAGAAAAGAAAAGGGACAGTTCTGTATAAAAATAAAAAATAAAATAAAGATAAAAATAAAAATAACCTATTTACAATTTTACAAGACAATTATACAAAAAAAATACAAAAAGATTATACAAATTATACAAAGAAATACAAAGTGAGGGGTGCAGCAGAGTGAGGCAGACATGGTTATCAAGAAAGGTGCTAGAGGATTTTTTTTTTATTTTTTTTTTGCCTTATTTATTAATTTAAATTTTTGTAATTTTTTTTCAGAACTGATTCCAGAGGTGTGAACTTGAACAGACAATACTTGAACCCCAGCCCTGAGCTCCACCCCTCCATCTATGCAGCCAAAACCCTATTGCTCTACCATCACACACACAACCGCCTGCACAGCGCCCACAGTAACAGCAGCACCAACCTGCAGCCTGCCCCCCTCAACAGTAAACCTGCCAATCACAATCAGGGCCCCCCCCTCACTGCTCTGGAAGTCAGCTTGAACCAACGTAACGTAGAGAAAGACATAAACCCGGCTCCGCTAGAGGTTCCCATGGTGATGGAGGAGAACACCTGGACCACCGCAGAGATGGGGAAAGGGCGCCAGAACTGCTCTCCGAGTTTCCCAGAGACTGTAGCTGCTGTCACAGAACCTGAAACGGTGCCACAAGTGGCACAAGAGGAGGACGAGTCGGTGCCGCCCCAGGAGGGCGGGGTGGCGTATTATGTGGACCTGCACGGCCACGCCTCTAAACGTGGATGCTTCATGTATGGAAATAATCTTCCTGATGAGAGCCAGCAGGTGAAAATGCTTTTCTGTCTTGCGTTATCAGTATTTATAGAACGGTATTAAATAAAAATTTTTTTTTTTTTAATATCTTTTTATTTCACAATAATTTTCACAATTCACATTTTCACATTCACGATTTCTATTCTACCCACATTCCTACCCTCCCCATAATTACCCTAGGGGAAAAAAAAAACACAAAACAAAAAAGAAAAAAAAAAAAACATACATTAAGGGAGAACAAAATTAAATAAATATTAAAAAAATAAATAAATAAATTTAAAAAAATATATAATGGTAGCAACAGCGATATCAAACTATATATATATCCATACAAAAATACATACATATAAGGCACAAGTCCGAAAATAGAGATACTCATTGGTCCCCTTTGGAAAAATTCTCCAGTTTTGAAAATAATGGAAACCAATATTCTTGAAAAATATGACCACGATTGTATTTTTCCAAAGTTAATTTTTCCAATGGTAAAAAAACTGAAATTTGATCCAAAAAAAACTTGAAAGTTGGAGGGGAATCATCTTTCCAAAGTTAAAGTATGCATTTCTTAGCGAAGTATGTGATCATAATTTTCATAATCATTAAATTTAAATTTAATAATTTTTCTTTTAACAAGCTTCTTTGTTTTTAATTGGCTAATTCTTTTTGTCCGACAACATTTTGGGTTTTTTTTTTAGTCACCTTACATGTTTCTGCAATTCCTTTCGCCTTCATCACCACGGACAAAAAGAATTAGGAAATTAAATTGTAAATCCATAGACAAAATTAACTTAAGTAAATCATTCTTTGTTTTTATTAAGATTTAAAATTGCTGATTTCTTGAAATATTGGTTAATTTCCATACAGCAACAAGATTCTACATTTTCTGTTCCTGTTTTTTTCTGTTCCTGTTTTTTGTCTGCAGGTGGAGAACATGCTGTATCCGAGGCTGATTGCTGTCAACTCTGCCCACTTTGATTTCCTGGGCTGTAACTTCTCAGAGAAAAACATGTACGCGCGCGACAAGAGGGACGGCCAGTCTAAAGAAGGCAGCGGCCGCGTCGCCATTCACAAGGCAATAGGGCTTCTTCACAGGTCGGGCATCCTAAAACACACGCCAACACTTCATGTTGTACGTTCAGCTTGGACATGGCAGATTTTTTTTCTTAAGTTACTTCAACAGTTTAAAGAGAAATCATCTCGAAACATTACTCAGCCTTTAGCTACAAATGTACGGTGGCCGAGACCCGCCATTGCTGAAAATAAAAGTAACGCTGCAAAGAGAAACAAACGCCGCTGCAAATTAAATAAACGCTTAGCAAATAAAATAAACACTGCAAACAAAAAGAAACGCTGCTGCAAATAAAATAAATGCTGCAAAAATAAAGAAACCCAGCTGCAAATAAAATAAAAAAACGACGGAAATAAAAAAGCCACAACGGAAATGAATTACCAGGGACTATTTTAGCCGATGCACCGGTGTCGCACATTAAAAATTACACGTAGCGACGTTGAACACTAACCTTTTCACTTATTTTCTCGTTCGTTGTTCTTCTTATTCCTCGCTCTTCTTCCTTTTCACTTACGTCCTCTTCATCTTCTTCTTCTCCTCTCACATAAAAACACTGGTGCATCGGTAAAAATAGTCCCACGGTAATTCACTTCCGTTGTGGCTTTTTTATTTGCGTCGTTTTTTTTTTAAATTTGCAGCGGCGTTTCTTTATATTTGCAGCGTTTCTTTTATTTGCAGCGGCGTTTGTTTTTATTTTCAGCGTTTATTTTATTTGCAAAGCGTTTATTTTATTTGCAGCAGCGTTTCTTTTTATTTGCAGCGTTTCTTTAATTTTCCGCAATGGCGGGTCTCGGCCACCGTACAAATGAACTTACAAAGAGCTGCAGCATTAGTTGTTCATGATAAAATTATTTTGAGTTTAAATCAACACATTTCTTTCTGAGTTCATGACCTGGACTGTTAATGAATGTATACTTTTGTCATGTTTATGTTTTGGTTACACATCAGTTATACTTTGGAGTGCAATTATAACACAGGAAAAACCATGAACACTATTCCACCTGCCTGCCATGACAATGGACGCGCATCCCCCCCTCCAGCTTCATCATTCCCTCCAAAATACACTCCAGAAATATTTGAGCAGGTAGGAAGGAACACATTTTATTTAAATGTGTTGGGTCGTGGTAGGGCTGGGCGATATATATCGAGATTTTAATATATATCGATATATTTTCAAACGCGATATGGTACGAGACAATATCGTTTATATCGATTTACGGTAAAAAAAAAAAAAAAAAAAGTATGATTTTGATATAGTTTATTTTGTGACAAATTGACTTGAATGTTTTATTTGAGATTTGCACAAATGTTTTGTTATTTGCACAACTGTCAACCTCAGTGGAAAAGTCTGCCTGTTACTGTCTACATTGTATTAATTGCACAGTGTATTTTAATTTAATTGTTATGCAGGAAAGGGATATTTGTTTTATTTTATTCAAGAAGCATTTTTATTCTATATATGCAGGCAGTTTATTTTTATTTCATTTGTTTTATACATTTTGATATTGTGCAGACCTCTGTTAATAAAGGAACCTGTGTGACATTTGGCACGAGGCTTTGTATTAAAACTGTTTTTTAAGGGTTTGCCTCAGAAAAAATGAAGCTAACAGAGATGCTATGCTATAATGCTTTGGGGGAAACCCCAATTATGGCACAGAAAAAATATCGATATATATCGAGTATCGCCATTCAGCTAGAAAATATCGAGATATGACTTTTGGTCCATATCGCCCAGCCCTAGGTCGTGGATTATGTTCTGACAATATTATGTTGCAGCGAGAAAACTATGTTGCTGTTGTGTGTCAGGTGGGACGTGCAGTGGCTGTTTCAGCCCTCGATGTGGCCGAGTGCAACCCTTGGCCTCGCCTGGTGCTGTCTGAGCATACCTGCTTGACCAATCTCCGAGCTTGGATCCTCAAGCATGTCCGCAATACCAAAGGCCTGAACACGCACATCCACGCCCCCCCGAGAGCGTCTAACAACGGAACCAAGGCGTCGCCGCCAAAAAGTTTCAACACGTGAGTTCACTCACATCTCCGAGACTTTAAAGCAGCACTATGTAACTTTTCCACCTTAATATCATATTTCCAGAGTCATTGTGATGGTACATCAACTTCCAACAGGTTTAATGAACCTCTGTCATGGTCTGAGGGGTCTGTATCGCCTTCACTGGCACTATGTAACTTTGAGGAGCATGGTAGGAACCCTGCCACACTAAAAAACTACACATTTTTACAGCTTTGACTGCTTTACGGCATACGCCACTTCCCCCGCCTTCCCGATTCGTAGTCGAGATGAAAATGGGCGGGGCGTTGACCGAGAGCTCAGGAGAATCTGGTAACCCGTTGCTGGGTTGTAGCTGCAGCAGCTCCACAGACGTGGGGAAAAGATCCTAATGGTTTAACTTTTCAACGGTTTCCTGTTCGGAGGCAGAACCACGGAGACCAAGTATCTGAGATAACAAATTAAAAGAGTGAAAGAGTTGCCGGCTCGTTTGGATCGCGGCTGTAACGACCAAACTCTCCAGCTCTCTGGCCAGCTCTCTGCGGTGCGATTAACCCCAATCTTCAGATAAAACTAGTTTGATGAGGAAAAGATATTAACTCTATTTGTAGCTGCACAGGAAAAAAATAATCTCACGAGGAAAACAAAAATATTGCTCACGCCTCGGAGCCTCTTCAGCATAATATAGCAGTCAAAAAAAAAGAAAAGAGAAGTAAGAGGAATACAAAACATGTACTGTATGTTGTACTATTATACAAATTTATTGAAACACATGGCGAGTCAAACATTTACCAAAGCAGCTGCCAAACACTCCTAAACAAGGTAGCCTAAGACGTGGGTTCTGCAGAACTGCGGCAGTAAATCCTCATCGGAGCTCCACTCTTTAGTAGGGATTTCATATGAACCCAAACCGTTAATAATCATTATTTTCTCCATATACCGCTCCCTGGCTTCCTTGTTTAAGGTATCCCGGTAAATTCCAGTTCCTTTCCAGCAGTTTAACATCTTTTTTTTTGTGTTCTGTCTGTTCACTGGGTGAAACAGAAAAGTAGTTTTGAAAGTCCGTCCCGTCTTCATTCGCTGTCAAAACAAATGCATGCGATGGGCACAGGATCTTTCTGGCGCTGGTGCTCATGGGAAACGTAGTGTTCTTTCTGGTAAAGTTGTCCAAAGGAGCCGCCCAAACTCAACAAAAGCTGAAAGTTATCACCTGCTAACCATACACATATGTTCTTTTCCTGCCTAAAGCTATGTTCATTTTGGTCATCTTTCTATAATACTCTCTCAAAAGCCCTTAATAAACCGGTGGATTCTAGCCCTTTAATTTCTATTTTTGGTGTACCTGAAGATTTTAATAGTTTTACTAAGAAGGAGATTAATATAATTGCTTTTTCCTCTCTTGTAGCTCGTAGACGTATTCTACTTCAATGGAAGGACCAAAAACCTCCATCTCCTAATTCTTGGTTGAAAGACCTGATGTCATTTTTATATTTAGAGAAAATTAAATACGGTATTAGGGGTTGCTCTGATAAGTTTTCTTATATTTGGGAACCTATTCTTTCTTTTGTTAATTCTTTGGCATCCTTGGAAGATTAATTTAATCTGATTTAACTTAATTACAGAGAAGTATGATATTGCTAACCATGTCTCTTTTTTTTTAGGGTTCCTCTTACGTCAGTTTATTTTAATTTTTATTTATTTATCTTATTTTGTTTTTTTAATTTATTTTTATTTTTTAATTTTTTTGTTGCTGCTGTTTTGCGTGTCCTGTATTTTAGTTTATTACTTTACTTTTCCTATTATTATTGTCTTCAGTCAGAGTTTGATTGGTAATATGTACTTACTTTGGGACCTGTTTATAATTCCGTATTTTGCAGTGTGTGTGTTTTGGGGTGTTTGTTATGTTAAGTTTTGTGTCCTTATTTATTTTATTTATTTTTTATTTTTTATTTTATTTAGTTATTTAGTTATTTTTTTGAGTGTGTATGGTAAAATATAAAACGGGGTATTCTGTCGAACCCTTTAAAAGAAATGTTTATTGTGTAATATAATTTACATGGATTACCCAATAAAGAAACATGTTAAAAAAAAAAAAAGCTGAAAGTTACATTGTGCTGCTTTAAACACCTTCGATTTAATCTTCACAGACAACATTTTGTCTCATGAAACTCTCTTTGCGTTGTTTTCCAGCAGCTGCCTGTCAGCATCAGCGTCAGAGAACGCCGTCGGCCACGTCCGCTGCAACAGCCACACTAACAGCGGTCAGACACCGTCTCCGAAAATGCACAGCTCTCCGAGTTTTACCTTCGGCTGCCCTCCGCCCAGAACCCACGCACAGCACAACAACACGCACGCCAGCGGCCGCGGAGGCAACAAGACGCTCGGTCCAGTCAGGGGTAAGCTGATCTGTCGGCCATCTATGCGTTAGTGGGAGGACTTTTCTATCACCTCTCGTTATGCTCCGTCTCGTTGCTGTCTCTCTTTCTTCCCGGCATCCTTCTTTGCTCGTGGCTGGTTGATGTTTGTGTGTTTGTGTGTGGGTGACAGTTAACTTCAGATTTATTGTAACAGTGACAAATCTTTTCCCAGGCAAGTGATTCATGCCCTGGATGTTTATGAACTGTAACATCACCGTGACCCTGCATCACCTCAGCATGACTCCACTTTCCCCTGCATGCACTTTGTCATTGGCACTGTTAATCTTGCTCTAAAAACATCAGTATGACTGGTTTGTTTTAATTAGTCCTTTTTGAATGCATCAAGGCCGCTGATGTTGGTGTATCGTTGTCAGCAGCCCCATTGATTCTTCTGCTAAATACCTCACATTTTCTCTCGGGGCATTTCCATGTGTGTGTTAGTGGAGCAAAATTAGGGCTGGGCGATATGGACCAAAAGTCATATCTCGATATTTTCTAGCTGAATGGCGATACTCGATATATATCGATATTTTTTCTGTGCCATAATTGGGGTTTCCCCCAAAGCATTATAGCATAGCATCTCTGTTAGCATCTCTGTTAGCTTCATTTTTTTCTGAGGCAAACCCTTAAAAAAACAGTCAGTTTTAATACAAAGCCTCGTGCCAAATGTCACACAGGTACCTTTATTAACAGAGGTCTGCACAATATCAAAATGTATAAAACAAATGAAATAAAAATAAACTGCCTGCATATATAGAATAAAAATGCTTCTTGAATAAAATAAAACAAATATCCCTTTCCTGCATAACAATTAAATTAAAATACACTGTGCAATTAATACAATGTAGACAGTAACAGGCAGACTTTTCCACTGAGGTTGACAGTTGTGCAAATAACAAAACATTTGTGCAAATCTTAAAAATAAAACATTCAAGTCAATTTGTCACAAAATAAGCTATATCAAAATCATATATATATTTTTTTTTCTTTTTTTTTTTTTCAATAATCGATATAAACGATATTGTCTCGTACCATATCGCGTTTGAAAATATATCGATATATATTAAAATCTCGATAAAACATTTGTGCAAATCTCAAATAAAACATTCAAGTCAATTTGTCACAAAATAAGCTATATCAAAATCATAAAAAAAAATGTAAAAAAAAAGAAAAAAAATTTAAATCGATATAAGCGATATTGTCTCGTACCATATCGCGTTTGAAAATATATCGATATATATTAAAATCTCAATATATCGCCCAGCCCTAGTACCAATGGAAGCTTCATATTTTCCTCACGTTGTTATATTTCAGACCCATTCTCAATTAGTTTGAATGAACGGTTCCTCATCAGTCTGCACATAAATCTGTGCTCTGAATGTATAAAATGCTAACGCATAAATATCCCAGGGTTCAAAGCTTTTAGCTTGTATTTCCATCAAGGATAAGGACTTTAGGTAGCAATGAGAGCTTCAAAGTATGCATATAACCTGCATACTTTCCTTACATTTCTTTTTGTTTCTCCAACTGCTGTGAAGTGTTCAAGTTTAACCACGTTGGATGTAAAGCACATCCTTTTTTACACAATGTACATTATTAATCTTCAGTGATTCCAGGACTGTTTAAGCCAGGGGTGTCAAATGTGCGGCCCGAGAGAGGTTTCCAACGCAAAAAAACAAAATGTTAATTTACTAAAAAGGAAGGCATAAATAATTGCCATGAATTGCAGCATATCCGATAATATATTTCTTCTACAAATCCATCGTTATTCCACAAAGAGAGCAGTTTTTGAATTTTTTTTAGTTTTCTAGAATGCATTTGCCGATTTTATTTATTTTTAGACGGTCGTTTATTTTTATTAACTGACTAGTATTATATGTTTTTGCAGGAAAAATATCACTGCTAAAAAAGATGATAGAAGATATTTATTCGGAGAATTTCAGTTTTGAATACGAGGATAGTGACAAAGTAAAACGGTTAAAAAAGAAGTGCTGACTTTTTCGGCACACTGGTGTAAATATCCACGCCAATTTTAAAAAATACATACACTTAATTGTACTGGAAAAATCTTTAAATCACAAAGAAAACACTCTCGGATGTAATAAGAAAGATTTTGCTTTTAATTAAATTTCCTATAAAAAAGCGAAATATAAAAAAAATATACTTGTTTCTGTTTATCTTTGTAAAATGATATTAAAAGTATCTTACATAATTTGAAAAAAAACGAGAAATTTCAAGAAAATATCCTGAAGAAATATATTTTATATAATTAGAGCTTAAACAAAGTGCATATTTCCTTTAAAATTAACTAAACCGATATTGGATTAGATAACAATAGTAAAAAAAAAAAAGAATTAGGAAAAAAAAAAAATTCGCACCGTTTTTGTTATTTTGAGCGTGCTGCCCACGAGAAAAAAATTGGTCAAATCTGGCCCGCCAAGCAAAATGAGTTTGACAACCCTGGTTTAAGCTTTAAGTCACGTCGTGGGTCTTCATTGTGAGGTTGTCTCAGATTGACAACCTGAGCACTTTGGACAATGCTCTGCATATTCTTGTATCTATATTTCCATCTTGCTTGAATGATCTTCCGGTCCATTCTGGCGAAAACCCTCCCAGGAGCACGATGTGACTCTGTAGGGCTGCTAATAAGCTGCTGGTGCCTGGGTTCCTGCACATACGCACGTGTCTAAAGAGTTTGATCTCAGTAAAGGGGATTTAGTCTGTTGTGGTCCTGATGACATTCAGATGCCTTTTGATGAAACCCTAACTGCCACACAGCCTTTAGTGCCTCTGGTTCAGTGTTGCACTGCTAGTCTCGTCCTTGTACTGGGTTCTTGCGTCTCCACAGAGGAGTATCTGTATCCCTTTCATGATGAGTCTGACCAGCCCCTGAGGCATTGATCACCTAGAACAGTGGTTCTCAAATGGGGGTACATGAAAATATACATATATTTAAAAAGTAGCATCCATGCAAAAATCCTTTAAAAATAAATATTTCATAAATAATTGAGGAAAATATAAGTCTAAATTCATAAAATGAATTTTATCTTCAGGAGTATTCAACTCATTATCCTAAAACCGCAGAGTATCCCCTAGGGCTGGATATCGATTCAAATGTCAAGAATCGATTCGATTCCGATTCTTAATATTCCGAATCGATTATCATGATTCGATCCGATTCAATATTGATTTGGCTCAGTGTTATTTAAAATGTTTTTTGAGCTGTTCCCTGATTTATATGACTGTAAAATAACTAATGAAATAATAATTTCACAATAATTATTGTGAAATAGATAAGAAATAAATAACTCAAACAGGCCTTTCAATATCCATTTAAAGTGCAAAAAAGAAAGAAATTGCAACAGTTCATGCAGGAAACAAATCATTTTAGCTTATCTAATTTATTCTGTCACCACACACACATATTGCCATGAAGCACCTTTTCAGAAGTGTCATGACAAACTGTGTGTCCGACTACTGGGATTAAAGTTTACCTGGCGAAAATGATGAAAAAAAATTACTTAAAAAAATTTAAAAAATCGATCTTTAGACCTCCCCTCCTTGAACCGCCACCTTACTGTGGTGGAGGGGTTTGTGTGCCCGAGTGATCCTAGGAGCTATGTTGTCGGGGGCACTTTCGCCCCTGGTAGGGACTCCCATGGCAAACAGGTCCTGGGTGACGGGCCAGACTAAGAGCGGTTCACAAGCCAAACATGGATAAAACAAGAGCAAGGACCGTTACGTCGCCCGGATCGGCGTCACCGGGGCCCCGCCCTGGAGCCAGGCCTGGGGTTGGGGCTCGTAGGCGAGCGCCTGGTGGCCGGGTCTTTGCCCGTGGGACCCGGCCGGGCTCAGCCCGAAACGGCGACGCGGGTCCGCCTTCCAGTAGGCCCACCACCCGCAGGAAGGACCATGGCAGGCCGGTGCATTGTGGGCTGGGTAGCAGTCGTGGCGGGGTGCCTCGACAACCCAATCCCTGGACATCAACCCTCACAGTGGGGACATGGAATGTCACCTCGCTGGGGGGGAAGGAGCCGGAGCTTGTGCGTGAGGTTGAGAGATACCGGCTAGAGATAGTCGGGCTCACCTCCACACATAGCTTGGGCTCTGGAACCCAGCTCCTTGAAGGGGGCTGGACCCTCCACTACTCTGGAGTTGCCCAGGGTGAGAGGCGGCGGGCTGGTGTGGGCTTGGTTATAGCCCCCCAGCTCAGCCGCCATGTGTTGGAGTTCACCCCGGTGAACGAGAGGGTCGCTTCCCTGCGCCTTCGGGTCGGGGATAGGTCTCTCACTGTTGTTTGTGCCTACGGGCCGAACAGCAGTGGGGAGTACCCGGCCTTCTTGGAGTCCCTGGGAGGAGTACTTGATGGTGCTCCAACTGGGGACTCCATTGTTCTACTGGGGGACTTCAACGCTCACGTGGGCAATGACAGTGATACCTGGAGAGGTGTGATTGGGAGGAACGGCCTCCCCGATCTGAACCCGAGTGGTGTTTTGTTGTTGGACTTCTGTGCGAGTCGCAGTTTGTCCATCACGAACACCATGTTCAAGCATAAGGGTGTCCATCGGTGCACGTGGCACCAGGACACCCTAGGCCGGAGGTCAATGATCGACTTTGTTGTCGTTTCATCTGACCTTCGGCCGCATGTCTTGGACACTCGGGTGAAGAGAGGGGCTGAGCTGTCAACTGATCACCACCTGGTGGTGAGTTGGATGCGCTGGCGGAGGAGGAGGTTGGACAGACCGGGCAGACCCAAACGGATTGTGAGGGTCTGTTGGGAACGTCTGGCTGAGCCCTCTGTCAGGGACATCTTCAACTCCCACCTCCGGGAGAGCTTCTCTCGGATCCCGGGGGAGGCGGGGGACATCGAGTCCGAGTGGACCATGTTCTCTGCCTCCATTGTCAACGCGGCGGCTCGAAGCTGTGGACGCAAGGTCTCCGGTGCCTGTCGTGGCGGCAATCCTAGAACCCGGTGGTGGACACCGGAAGTACAGGATGCCGTCAGACTGAAGAAGGAGTCCTACCGGGCTATGTTGGCCGGTGGGACTCCTGACGCAGTAGACGGGTACCGGCAGGCCAAGCGGGCCGCGGCTCGGGCAGTCTTGGAGGCAAAAACTCGGGTCTGGGAGGAGTTCGGGGAGGCCATGGAGGAGGACTTTCGGTCGGCCTCGAGGAAATTCTGGAGGACCGTTCGGCGCCTCAGAAGGGGGAAGCAGTACTCTGCCGGCACCATTTATGGTGCTGGTGGGGAGCTGTTGACCTCGACTGGGGACATTGTCGGACGGTGGAAGGAATACTTTGAGGATCTCCTTAACCCGACTGACATGCCTTCCACTGAGGAAGCAGAGGGTTGGGGCTCGGAGGCGTGCTCATCCATCACCCAAGCCGAGGTCACCGAGGTGGTTCGTAAGCTCCTCGGTGGCCGGGCACCGGGGGTGGATGAGATTCGCCCTGAGTACCTCAAGTCTCTGGATGTCGTAGGGCTGTCTTGGCTGACACGCCTATGCGACATTGCATGGAGGAAGGGGACAGTACCGCTGGGGTGGCAAACTGGGGTGGTGGTCCCTCTGTTTAAAAAGGGGGACCGGAGAGTGTGTTCCAACTACAGGGGGATCACACTTCTCAGCCTCCCGGGGAAAGTCTACGCCAGGGTACTGGAGAGGAGATTACGGCCGATAGTCGAACCTCGGATTCAGGAGGAACAATGCGGTTTTCGTCCCGGTCGTGGAACACTGGACCAGCTCTATACCCTCCGCAGGGTGCTCGAGGGTTCATGGGAATTTGCCCAACCAGTCTACATGTGTTTTGTGGATCTGGAGAAGGCATTTGACCGTGTCCCTCGTGCCATTCTGTGGGGGGTGCTGAGTGAGTATGGAGTCCGGGGCCCTCTACTAAGGGCTGTCCGGTCTCTGTATGATCGAAGCAGGAGTCTGGTTCGCATTGCCGGCAGTAAGTCAGACTTGTTCCCGGTGCATGTTGGACTCCGGCAGGGCTGCCCTTTGTCACCGGTCCTGTTCATAATTTTTATGGACAGGATTTCTAGGCGCAGCCAGGGGCCGGAGGGGATCCGGTTTGGGAACCTCAGGATTTCATCTCTGCTTTTTGCAGATGATGTTGTCCTGTTGGCTTCATCAGACCGGGACCTCCAGCATGTGCTGGGGCGGTTTGCGGCCGAGTGCGACGCGGCAGGGATGAGAATCAGCACCTCCAAGACCGAGGCCATGGTTCTCGACCGGAAAAGGGTGGCATGCCTTCTCCGGGTGGGTGGAGAAGTCCTGCCTCAGGTGGAGGAGTTCAAGTATCTCGGGATCTTGTTCACGAGTGAGGGAACAATGGAGCGTGAGATTGACAGACGGATCGGTGCAGCGTCCGCAGTAATGCGGTCGATGTACTGGACCGTCGTGGTAAAGAGGGAGCTGAGTCGAAAGGCGAAGCTCTCGATTTACCGGTCAATCTACGCCCCTACCCTCACCTATGGTCATGAACTTTGGGTAGTGACCGAAAGGACAAGATCGCGGATACAAGCGGCCGAGATGAGTTTCCTCCGCAGGGTGGCTGGACGCTCCCTTAGAGATAGGGTGAGGAGTTCGGTCACCCGGGAGGAGCTCGGAGTCGAGCCGCTACTCCTCCACATTGAGAGGAGTCAGCTGAGGTGGCTTGGGCATCTGTACCGGATGCCTCCTGGACGCCTCCCTAGGGAGGTGTTCCAGGCATGTCCCACCGGGAGGAGACCCCGGGGAAGACCCAGGACACGCTGGAGAGACTATGTCTCTCGGCTGGCCTGGGAACGCCTCGGACTCCCCCCGGAAGAGCTGGAGGAGGTGTCTGGGGTGAGGGAAGTCTGGGCATCCCTGCTGAGGCTGCTGCCCCCGCGACCCGGTAACGGAAAAGCGGGAGAAGATGAGTGATGATGAGATGATGAGATCTTTAGACCTAAGAATCGATTTTTAGGAATTAATATGAGAATCGATTTAGAATCGGAAAATCGATTTCTTTTCAACACAGGCCTAGTATCCCCCACACCAGGATGGTTCCACCTAACCTGTCAAATGCCACCTGGCTTCACCTGTCAATCACTTGGACCAATGATGGAGTCGTGGTTGAAGCGTAGCAGCAATATTTTGATGTTTAATAAATCAGTTACTGATTGCACAGTGCTCTGTTTTAGGTCTTTTTTTACAACCAAAAGTGCTTTGCGCTGGTTAGGGGGTACTTGGCTAAAATCTTTCACAGGGGGTACATGACTGAAAAAAGGTTGAGGACCACTGGTCTAGAACAGTGTTTCCCAACCCTGGTCTTCAAGGCTCACTGTCCTGCATGTTTTAGACGTTTCCCTTCATCATCACACCTGATTCTAATTAATGGTCCTAATTAGCTTGTCATCAAAATCTGCACAATTCTGTTGATGACACAGCCTGTACATGTATCACGGTGTGCTGAAGCAGGGAAACATCTAAAACATGCAGGACAGTGGGCCTTGAGGACCAGGGTTGGGAAACACTGACCTAGAAGTTTTCTGTTTAAGAAGGATTGAGACCATTGTGAGTTTGATGATTATAAATTCATCTTTGAGAATTGTTTAGATTAAAGGAGCATGAGGCTCCTTTTAAGAAATGAGACTCTCTAGCGCCACCCTTCACCACGACGGCCGTTGGGGGTACTGCAGCCAACAGCGAAACTGGCACGGGAGAACGGGGAGAACGCACATGCAGCGTCATGTGACGTCACATCCGCAGGACAGCGCGGGAAATTCCGGCCCGGAATTGCAGCACATTTTGCAGCACACAGCCTGTTCAAGGCAACGGAGAGATACGCTAGAGCAGTGGTTCCCAACCTTTTCCAACTCAGGGCCCACTTTTATGTCTCAAAAATGTTTGCGGCCCACCTCCGAACCCATAAATACAAAGGCCATATAATGCGTTGTCAGAGCACTTTTTTATTGAAAGGTATCAGCATCAAACGTAAATAAGTCAAGTGCAATGCAGTCCCGCTGCAAAGTGGTCCAACAAAAGTTCCTATCACTCATTTGCTTGTCACATATCTAATACTTGAAGGAAAACAAAACAAAATAATGAAAATAATTATATATAATAATTTTTAATATAATTTTGAATAACTGAGTTTTAACATTTAAAACATTATTCTGTATATTTTTATATAATTATATTCCCCCCCACAAAAATCATACTTTTTTGGAAATTATTTGGCGGCCCACTTGCAATACCTTCGCAGGTTGGGAATCACTGCGCTAGAGGGCTCATTCTTTTTGGTTTGGAATGCTTCATCTGACATTATTACTAGAAAACTTAAAACGTATACGAATTGTTTTCATAAATCCTGCCTCAATCCTACCTCATGCTCCTTTTTAAAAGGGAAAAAATAAAAAAGGAATCTATTTTAGGATGAGTCTGAAACATAACACAAGAAGAGGTCTGACAACCATCCACTGGCGCTGTGGTCTTTGTGTGCGTGCGTGCGTGCGTGCGTGCGTTTGTGTGTGTAATCCCAGCATGTTTCTGAGCAGGTGTGTGTCCTTCTCCATAGACATTAAGCCTCAGGAGAAGAGACGTCCCTCCCACCATCGCTCCATCCTGCGGTCTCCCAGCAACAGCCACACACCCTCCCGCCCCCCTCTGTCACCCCCTTCCTCCTCCTCCTCCTCGTCTTCCTCCGTGTGTGCAGCAGGTTCCTGTCCCCTCCCAGCCTCCGTCAGTATGACAGGTCTGTACTCCCTCCAAACCCCCAGTCTCTCCACTCTGCTCCCCTCCTTCCAGGCTCTGCCCCGGCCCCGGCCCCGGCCCGGGCTGCTCTCCAAACTGAGCCCCCTCCTCCTGCAGAGCCTCCCACCTGCCGGCAGCTCTCCCACCGGGCCCACCCCGGACTGAATGTGTCTCGCACGCAGAGACCCTGGGCATTTGTATGTATGAGAGGTCGGATTCAGTGAGCATAACTCAGTGGTGTGTTAACTGAAAGGGGTGTTTCCACAATAACTTGGACTTACCTAAGTGTGTGTGTGCTTGTGTGTTTGTATGTGACAAACATTACTGGTGCTAGCTCTTCAAACTTCTGGTTTTGGTTTTCTTACCCACCCTCGGTCAAGTATCGGTCCTCTGGTGTATTTTTTATTTTTTTTCTTCAACTCAAATGAAGCTGGAAAGTGTATGAATGTGAAAAATCAATAGCTCTTTGTTTTTTTTTAATTTGTATTAGGGCTGGGCGATATGGACCAAAAGTGATATCTCATTTTTTTCTAGCTGAATGGCGATACTCGATATATATCGATATTTTTTCTGTGCCATAATTGGGGTTTCCCCCAAAGCATTATAGCATAGCATCTCTGTTAGCTTAATTTTTTTCTGAGGCAAACCCTTAAAAAAACAGTCAGTTTTAATACAAAGCCTCGTGCCAAATGTCACACAGGTTCCTTTATTAACAGAGGTCTGCACAATATCAAAATGTATAAAACAAATGAAATAAAAATAAACTGCCTGCATATATAGAATAAAAATGCTTCTTGAATAAAATAAAACAAATATCCCTTTCCTGCATAACAATTAAATTAAAATACACTGTGCAATTAATACAATGTAGACAGTAACAGGCAGACTTTTCCACTGAGGTTGACAGTTGGGCAAATAACAAAACATTCTTGCAAATCTCAAATAAAACATTCAAGTCAATTTGTCACAAAATAAGCTAAATCAAAATCATAAAAAAAATTATATTTTTTTTTTCTTTTTATAAATAGATATAAATGATATTGTCTCATACCATATCGCGTTTGAAAATATATCGATATATATTAAAATCTCGATATATCGCCCAGCCCTAATTTGTATTGACCCAATGAAGGATCTACACCAGACATTAACGGTGGACATAAATGTTGAATATATGAAATAGAACAAGGTTCTTTAGCTGACTAGATACAAGTAATAAGTAGACGATTGTAAGTCTAAATGTCCTGATTATTGGTAAGAAGCTCTTTATATTTTCTTCTTTGCACACACTGACCAACAGGTTTTAATGGACGTTTTACACGATCAGCTACAGAACAAAGAAAATGCTTTAATTTTATGCTATGTTGCACCTTTTTTTTTCTTTTAAATTTTTTTTTCTAATTTATTGGTTTGATTTTCTTTTGGAGAAGAAGAGGTTTGTGGAATTTGACGGATCACAGTGCGATTTTAGTTTATATAAAACCATTTAAAGCACCTTCTGCTTACTGTTACCTTTGTCGTATTGTGTATGTGTAAACAAGTACGTGTTGCAGGCCCCTTGTAATGTCTGATTTGGAGGCCGTTCAGTACAGGGTTCATCGTTATGAGATTGTGGCTAAAAATGAAGTTCCAACAGATTTTTATTTGCAAAAAATCGGATTTATATCACCAGAAATCCGCGTCATGCGCGGATGTTGAGTCATTGTCAACATTATGATGCCTATGGAGTCACTTCCTGCCAGAATATTCATGTGAACCATTACGATTTAAATCCTCGCGAGTCGTGAATCAGACAACCGTTCGGAGATTACAGTCGTAACTTCACGGAGCTGTTTGCAAACAATGAAGACCATTAAATGATTATACCGTGTTAATTCTGTTTGATGAGGTCAAAGCTTGATGGTGTTTATAATTTGCCAGTTAGGGCCCAGTATTGATTTGAGTGTAAGTGCAGTTTCTAGTTGTTTGTTTTTCGTTTTTTAGTTTTGATTCCGTTACCTACGGAAGAGTATTAGGGCCAGAGAAAAAACATTTGAGAGTGGAAGATTTTTTTTTTATTGTGCACTTCGAGAAAAAATACGAAATGTTGAGAAAAAAGTCGAAATGTCAAGATTGTTGAAATACAATTTCGAGAAAAAAGTCGAAATTTCGCCTTTTTTCTCAACATTTCAACTTTTTTTTCGACATTTAGACTTTTTTTCTCGAAATTATACTTCAACAATATTCTCGACATTTCGACTTTTTTCTCAACATTTCGACTTTATTCACGAAATTTCGACTTTTTTCTCAACATTTCAACTTTATTCACAAAATTTTGACTTTTTTCTCAACATTTCGACTTTATTCATGAAATTTTGACTTTTTTCTCAACATTTCGACTTTTTTCTCGACATTTCGACTTTTTTCTCGAAATTATACTTCAACAATATTCTCGACATTTAGACTTTTTTCCCGACATTTAGACTTTTTTCTTAAAATTTCGCCTTTTTTCTCAACATTTCAACTTTTTTTTCGACATTTAGACTTTTTTCTCGAAATTATACTTCAACAATATTCTCGACATTTCGACTTTTTTCTCAACATTTCGACTTTATTCACGAAATTTTGACTTTTTTCTCAACATTTCAACTTTATTCACAAAATTTTGACTTTTTTCTCAACATTTCGACTTTATTCATGAAATTTTGACTTTTTTCTCGAAATTATACTTCAACAATATTCTCGACATTTAGACTTTTTTCTTAAAATGTCGACTTTTTTCTCAACATTTCGACTTTTTTCTCGACATTTCGACTTTTTTCTCGAAATTATACTTCAACAATATTCTCGACATTTAGACTTTTTTCCCGACATTTAGACTTTTTTCTTAAAATGTCGACTTTTTTCTCGACATTTCAACTTTTTTCTCGACATTTCAACTTTTTTCTTGAAGTGCATAATGAAAAAAAAATCCTCCTCTAAAATATTACTTTTATTTTTCTCCTGCCTGGCCCTAATACTCTTCCGTAGTTACCTGAGTCATGAAATGGATAAAAATCCATAAGATAAAATAAAAAATCGTTCATGCAGATAAATGTCTTCTTGTGTAAGCTGACCTTGGCAGGTGTGTAGTTAGCTGTCAGTGGTGAAAGTTGATATATATTTTTTGTGGTTAGCTGACATGAAAAGTCACTATTGTGTTGGTTTATATGTAAACCTCATTGATCACCTCGTGGAAGTGTAGATATTTGTGTATTTCAGCTTTATGTGCTGTCGTTTCAAATATGGTGATGGTCTGTGTTGTAGCACCGACAGTTTAGTTGCTGTGAAGATGCAGAGGTGCAGCATCTGTGCCCCGGGGGGGGGAAAAAAAAAACAAAAAAGAATACAAAAAAAAGTTTGAGTAGGAACGTTCATTGTTTGGATCAAAATAACTCTCAGAAACGCCGGCCCTGCCTCGCTGTAGCTGCTGTGGCTGCTGTGGCTGCCGTCTGATCCAGTGCTGTGGCACTTTGTCGCTACGCCGTGCCTTGCTTTGTTGTAAGCGGTAGGCTTTGAAAGCTCTGCTCATACTTTAGATCTATTTGGGTATCCACCGTGCTGCTCGCGTTGAGACAAGGGCTGCTCTTTGCAGTGAAGACTAGAGGAAAAAGGGAACGTGAAGGTTCTTTTAACATGAGCGGCTTTTTTTCCACTGTTTTGGCCAAAACACTGTTGCTTTGCAGAAGAAAAAAAACAACTCATAACCATAAGTGATGTTGGCATATCGTTTTGAAGGGGCATAGTTAAGATTTTTGTTAACATTCTCACAAAACAAAGTCTTGAAAATTAGATAACTCAAGCACAGATTTGTGGCTACTTTTCTCTCACAGCAACAGTTCTCAACGTTTGAGTAAATAAAGCAAACTAGGGCTGGGCGATATGGACCAAAAGTCATATCTCGATATTTTCTAGCTGAATGCCGATACTCGATATATATCGATATTTTTTCTGTACCATAATTGGGGTTTCCCCCAAAGCATTATAGCATAGCATCTCTGTTAGCATCTCTGTTAGCATCTCTGTTAGCTTCATTTTTTCTGAGGCAAACCCTTAAAAAAACAGTCAGTTTTAATACAAAGCCTCGTGCCAAATGTCACACAGGTTCCTTTATTAACAGAGGTCTGCACAATATCAAAATGTATAAAACAAATGAAATAAAAATAAACTGCCTGCATATATAGAATAAAAATGCTTCTTGAATAAAATAAAACAAATATCCCTTTCCTGCATAACAATTAAATTAAAATAAACTGTGCAATTAATACAATGTAGACAGTAACAGGCAGACTTTTCCACTGAGGTTGACAGTTGTGAAAATAACAAAAACATTTGTGCAATTCTCAAATAAAACATTCAAGTCAATTTGTCACAAAATAAGCTATATCAAAATCATTAAAAAAAAAAATTTGAATTTTTTTTTTTTAAATCGATAAAAACGATATTGTCTCGTACCATATCACGTTTGAAAATATATCGATATACAGTATATTAAAATCTCGATATATCGCCCAGCCCTACTCCTAATATAAACCACTAAACTTTGAGGTAAAAGCTGTCTTAATGGACATTTATTATAAAAGATAATGCCAGAAATGTTGATTTAACGTGATCTAATTTACTCTGAGGTTTTGGTTTCCTGCATAACAATTAAATTAAAATACACTGTGCAATTAATACAATGTAGACAGTAACAGGCAGACTTTTCCACCGAGGTTGACAGTTGTGCAAATAACAAAAAAAATGTGCAAATCTCAAATAAAAAAATTCAAGTCAATTTGTCACAAAATAAGCTATATCAAAATCATACATTTTTTTATTTTTTATTTTTTTTAATAATCGATATAAACGATTGTCTCGTACCATATCGCGTTTGAAAATATATCGATATATATTAAAATCTCGATATATCGCCCAGCCCTAAAGCAAACATTAAGCTCTTTGGAGAGTAAATTCATAAAACACTTTTGTGCTTATGGGACAAACAAAAGTCTTCACATCATGCCCCTTTAAGATCATTACAATGATTATTTTCATGCATTCATCACGCAGATCAGTGCTCTGCAGAATGGGGTGAGCGTGCTGTAGATATATATATATATATATGCTGCTCTCTCACTGTGAACTTTGATGTCCCGCGTTGCAGCAGTTTTAACCTTAAAGTGTCCCTTCATTCACAATTACATCATTAGCTAGGCTATAAGTGGAAACACTTATGCATATTCACAAAGACCTTTATACTTAATATTCCTTATTGGACTTGTGCCATTTCCTTCAACATGGTGCTTTACCTCCCACACCAGACTGCAGATGTGTTTGTCCTTGTAACAATCTACCGATATCATCTTTATTGAATGTTGCTGCTGTCTTTTACCTCTTTTCTGTTTAACTTCTGGAATAAAAAATCTCACTTTGTGAAGCAAGTACTCCTGTGTGTCCTCTGTGCTCCTTTTGTCTGTGTGTTCGACCTTCATTTTTCAGCTCCGTGTGTCGGGGGAACTGATCACAGCTCCTTGAAAATCAAGTCGTTAACCTGCTTTAATTGTTTTATAGAGTAATTAATTGCCAGGCAAATAGCTCAGGAGCCGAACTGTCCCAGGATGTTTAGTTTGTGTCCTGTATTTATGACCCTTCATGTTGTCGACAGGCATCAGCTGCCCAGATTTAAAGGCTGGTGCTGCCAGTTCAGTGAGCTGGTCCAGAATCCCTTTCTCCACGCGTTCTGGGCGCGCAGGCCGAGGTTGCCGAACTCATGAAACGAATAGTCGCCCTGCAGAGACGTGTAGAGAGGTTAGATTACCTTGTTGGCTCACTCACAAAGCCAGCACGTCTCACTTCTGAGTATTTTAATACAGTTTATCCCACTGTGTTGTAGTCTCAGCCTGTGTCATCTTTTTGTGTCCGTCCGTCACAGACTTCTAAAGACTCGGTGTCTCAACATATCCTGTCATCCATCAAATTTCGCAAGTAAGTCCTCTCTTTTGGGTTTACGAGTTTACAAATCTGCGTTCTCACGCCGCAGCGATGCAAACTGTGGAGATTAATCTTTTCTGTGCTTTTATTGGTATTATTTTTTTGTAAACCCGCTCTCTTGCCTGCCCAGGTGTGATCTCCACCTGCCCATGAGCCACATTCCCATCTGGAGGATGGGGTCGACGGAGACCCCTCCCAAACACGGCAATAAAACATCTCACAACTCGCCGGGGAATAAGAAGGTGTCGGCCAACGTGAAGCTGCTCAGGCCCGGCCTCCACAGGCACCTGCCGATCTCGGGTATGTACACCTCATTCATGTTTGTGATGGTAGATATTAGGGCTGAAACGATTCCTCGAATAATTCGAGTAATTCGATTACAAAAAATTATCGAGGAATTTTCTCTGCCTCGAGGAATCGTTTAATTTTGCAGCTTAAAGCAGGGTGTTTCGCCCGGACTACGTTTAATGCGGCACAACGCGCTGATGCTGCGCACGAGAAGAAAGAGGCGGATATGTTTGGTTTTAGTAACATGCCGTGCTCAGGCATAGATATATATATATTATATATCTATGTGCTCAGCCAGTCTGCAATGGCCCAGACGGGAGACACATGTAGTTCAGTGCTTAACTTTTATTTTTAATCCACGCTATATTCTTCTGGTCCGTTCTCCTATATGTTCCCCCTCTAACCCGGTACATACATAGGTTCCTCTAAACATCTTTTCCCGCTACAGTTTTAACTAAAAGAAAAGGCAGAAAATGTCAGAAAAATAAAAACGTAATAAAGCTACGTTTTCAATTTTAGCTCTGTAGTCATTCATGGATAAAACAAGCAGCACTGGTGCCTAATGTGCTCCAATACAGCAGGTCTCATAATTATATTTTGAACACTGCCAAAACTCAAAAACTTATACTTTAACTTAAAACTTAACTAGCACTTAAAATTTGCTTGACACAAATTAAAGTTCAATTGAAACACGTGGGAAAAACACCTAACCTTTTAAGTTACCGGTATGTGTGTTATCGGGTGTAATGGCATTTTTAGGTTAGAAATAAGAAAATTTCTTGGTAAGATCATTAGTTTTTTTGAGTGAAGGCAGTGAATTTGGTCGACTGGTGTAAGTTCAGGGTTTTTAAATGAACAGCCATGAACCTACTGTATTATATAATTTAGTCTTAGTGATGTCAATTAACATCTTATGTATATTTATAATTGCTCTTTAACTAAACAAAAATATGTTTTTATCGATAACTCGATTAATCAATGGAATTTTCAGTAGAATACTTGTTTACTAAAATATTCAATAGCTGCAGCCCTAGTTGATATTATTATTCTAGTATTTAATATGGACAAATGACCCTCCTCAGTTGTCTCATCAAGGTTTTCAAACATTTCTAGAGGATGAATTCTTCTCACATTGATGATTTCCTGACGTTTTAGTTAAGAATCATAAAGATTTTATTTGAAATGAAACATTTTGGCAGTGAATGAGTTGGCCTTAGGTGCAGATCTTCATGTCCCTTAATGTGATAACTGGGGTTTTTATAGAGCATATGGGGAAAAGATTTACTGATAATTATTCTAACCATTATTCATGTTTGAATGACCAAACCAAGTTTGCCAGGGAGTGTTTTTTATTTTTTCATTACTTGGCAACCTTGCATTTCACATAGGAAGAAAAAAGATGAACAAAACGGTCGATCACTTTCGAACTTTACAAACTTGCCTTTCAGGTCTTCCCTGTTTTCCTCATCAGCACAAAATTTGTTTTACTGAAAAAGTGTCATTAACATTATGGAATCAGCTGAGTTTAATGCTAATTGTAAACCGTGTCCATCAATACAAGGTGTGCACTTCCAGCACATCTGAAATGTAGCCATTTTGAAACAGCTGCACCTTATTTCCCAGCTGTTTCAGTTCCATGTGTCTTCTTTATCGATTCTTGTTTGTGCATCTAAGTATATGAGCCGTGGATGTTCACATCCAAAATCTGTTTTTTTTTTCTCCTTTCAGCAGGTGTATCAGAGAAAAAAGATGCTACACAGCTAGCGTCTAAATCCCCGGCTGTGGAGAGCACAGACAGGAGTGTCCATTATGAAGCAAATGTTATCATAGAGGCCGCGCCACCAGTGGACGGAGCTCTGCAACAGGTGAAAGTCTGCACATGAATGCCCACAGCAACGCTGGAATAAACCATGCATACGAATGAATCACGTGACCGTAATGCAGAAGTGTCAAGTAACGAAGTACAAATACTTTGTTACCTTACTTAAGTAGAAATTTTGGTTATCTATACTTCACTGGAGTAATTATTTTTCAGATGACTTTTTACTTTTACTCCTTACATTTTCACGCAATTATCTGTACTTTTTACTCCTTACATTTTAAAAACAGCCTCGTTACTCTATTTCATTTCGGCCTTTAATAAAAACTATCCAGTTAAATTGCTCCATCCGGATAGAGTGAATTTGGTTGTGGTTGTTTCAGATGTTCTTGTCCAGTTTTGTTCTTACATCCGTTCCCTCAGATTCCTGCAACTAAACTTGGATGTACATTCCAATAAATGTTAGGATAATGGATAATATGCCTCTGAACTAGGGAACTATGGACTAAAAAATGTATCACGATAATTTCTGGCATTTATCTCGATAACGATAAAAATGACAATGACAAATTCAACTACACCTTTTCAAATATAAATCTATTGCTCTCAGATCCGCCATGTTTGTTACACAAAACATCATCAACGGGAATTTATCCTTCTTTCTTTCTTTCTTTCTTTCTTTCTTTCTTTCTTTCTTTCTTTCTTTCTTTCTTTCTTTCTTTCTTTCAGGCTCATTTCCTTCCTTCCTTATTTCCTCCTGCTCTCTCCTTCCTTCTTCCCTTCCTCTTTTCTTCCTTCCTTCCTTCCTTCCTTCCTTCCTTCCTTCCTTCCTTCCTTCCTTCCTTCCTTCCTTCCTTCCTTCCTTCCTTCCTTCCTTCCTTCCTTCCTTCCTTCCTTCCTTCCTTCCTTCCTTCCTTCCTTCACGTACGTTTTGCGTGGATTTAACGCAGAACCATAAATCAGCTTTACACAAAAACGTCATCAACGGGAATTTATCATTTTTACCGCGAGATGATACATTTTTACCGTGGGGAATTTTTTTGACGGTTTATCGTGAACGGTAAAATATCACCCATTCCTACTGTGAAGTTTGACTTTTTGCGCCATTACAATACTTATAGGCAACTAGTCATCATATCTGCTGCTCTCTGAAACACATGTTAATGCTCAATAGTACACATATATGGTTCTTTAATATATTTGCATTATACTAAGATGCATTCATTTTCAATGGCTTTTGTCCTTAATGGCTTTTTTCCCCCTTACATTACTTTTACTTTTATACTTTAAGTAGTTTTGAAACCAGTACTTTTATACTTTTACTTGAGTAAATAACTTGAGTTGATACTTCAACTTCTACACGAGTATTTTTAAACTCTAGTATCTATACTTCTACCTGAGTAATGAATGTGAATACTTTTGACACCTCTGCCATAATGTGTTTTTTAGGCTGAGGAGACCACAGCGATGCCTATCCCAGAAGTTGTGAACATGTGCGAGGCAGCGCCCCTCTGTGGAGAAGCCTAGATACTCCACCAAGACTGAGGATCTCTTCTTTAGGCCTTTCCTTTTCCTCCTAACTGTGAAGCTTTCTGTGGACCACTTGGGATTCTGCAGACGCACACACTGGCCTATGTGTAGTGCCTTCTGGGTCAGCTGCAGCATGTCATCAAAATACAGTACAATATAGAGGCGTGGTTAACAGTTTCTCCTGCAAAGTCCTAAAAAAAGCGTATATTTTATTTATTTTTTTTGCTTACGATCTGGTGGTGAGATGAGTTGTCAGCCATGTGAGTAATGAAATTAATGTTGCACAGGCAGACACAAAAACCATGAATTAGCACTAAAATTACATTCCATAAAAATAAAAAACGAGTAAGAATGTCGTCAGGAGAGCCTTGTTTGACGTGCAATAGAAGAATTTTGTCTCTTTGAAAGGTTTCCTGAGCAAGCGTGTTCTTTTCAGCCAGCAACTGCCCATTAAAATCACTGAGCAATCTTACTTTTCACAGGAGCAGCTAAAGGTTAAGTGCCTTTCTTCCACAACAAAGACCTTCCCCCCACAGATCTGTACCATTTAAAGTGTTATTGAAATGTTCCAGCTCTCATTACTGCACTTAACATATTGTTTTAAGCCCTTCTATCTGCTCCAACACAGGAATATTAAATGCACTCTGACCAACACTGTCACGCACCGGTGAACCTCTAGTAACCCACTCCACTCGTGCCGTCACTGCAGAGAGGGGAAGCTTTGTTCACAATACCGAGCACAACAGCACATTTTAATGACTATTATCATAGTGGCTGATGACACAAATATAAGTTATGTGTAATTATCTGAGATTGTGTTTGAAGAGTAGTGTAAATAAAGTTAATTCCTGTGGACTTGTGACATTTAGAATTGAAAAATCAATCGTGCAGTCCTAGAGTAGATATCTGAAACAAGATTTGTTTTCTTTATTCAGAAGACATATCACTGATGTTAATTCTTTGACTTGAGATCAACTTTGTTTGAGCCAAGTGATCGTTTTAAGATAAATTCAGACTTGTGCCCAGAGGGTATTAGTTAGGAAGGGCATGAAAAACCCCATGGTACGGTAACTTGGAGCAGTGTTTCCCCAACCCTGGTCCTCACGCACACTGTCCTGAAGGTTTTAGATCAGGGGGGTCAAACTCATTTTGCTTGGCGGGCCGGATTTGACCAATTTTTTTCTCAGGGGCCGCACGCTCAAAATTACGACGGAGTATTAGGGCCAAACTAAGACAAAAAAAATTGGAAATTACGAGAATAAAGTCATAATATAATGAGAATAAAGTCGTAAATTTACCAGAATAAAGTCGTAATGTTGCGAGAATAAAGTCGTAATATTACGAGAATAAAGTCATAACATTACGATAATAAAGTCGTAATATTATCGAGAATAAAGTCGTAATATTACAAGAATAAAGTCGTAGTTTATGAGAATAAAGTCGTAATATTATGAAAATAAAGTGGTAATTTATCTTGTGAAGTTATATATATAATATATTTAATATTACGACTTTATTCTCGTAATATTATGACTTTATTCTCGTAATTTTTTTGTCTTAGTTTGGCCCTAATACTCCGTTGTACAAAATAACAAAAACGGTGCAAACAATTTTTTTTCTTTTTACTATTGTTATCTAATCCAATATCAGTTTAGTTAATTTTAAAGGAAATATGCACTTTGTTTACACTCTAATTATGTCAAATATATTTCTTCAGGATCTTTTCTTGAAATTTCTCGTTTTTGTTCAAATTATGTAAGATACTTTTAATATCATTTTACAAAGATAAACAGAAACAAGTATGTTTTTATATTTGGTTTTTTTTTTTTATAGGAAAATTAATTAAAAGCAAAATCTCTTATTAAATCCAAAAGTGTTTCTTTGTGATTTAGAGATTTTTCAAGTACAATTAAGTGTATGTATTTTTAAAAATTGGCGCGGATATTTACGCCAGTGTGCCGAAAAAGTCAGCACTTCTCTTTTAACTGTTTTACTTTGACACTATCCTCGTATTCAAAACTGAAATTCTCCAAATAAATATCTTCTATCTTTTTTAGCAGTGATATTTTTCCTGCGAAAATATATAATAGTAGTCAGTTAATAAAAATAAACGACCGTCTACAAAGAAATGAAGTTCTAGAAAACTAAAAAAATGTCAAACTGCTCTATTTGTGGAATAACGATGGATTTGTAGAAGAAATATATTATCGGATATGCTGCGATTCATGGCAATTATTTATACCTTTTTAGTAAATTAACATTTTGTTTTTTTGCGTTGGAAACTTCTCGCGGGCCGCATGAAAATCTCTCTCTGGCCGCACATTTGACACCCCTGTTTTAGATGCTGCCCTGCTTCTTCAGCACACCGTGATACAAGTATCTGTGTCGTCAGAACTGTGCAGACCTTGATGACAAGCTGGAGATTACTAAGAATTTGAATCTGGTGTGCTGAAGCAGGGTAGGATCTAACACATGCAGGGGAGTGTGCCATAGGGATGGGCGGTATGGACTAAAAAATGTATCACGATAATTTCTGGCATTTATCCCGATAACGATAAAAATGACGATAAAAAAAACACCAATTCAACTCCACCTTTTTAACTATAAATCTATCTCGCTCTCAGATCCACCATGTTTGTTACACAAAAACATAATCAACGGGAATTTATCCTTTTTTCTTTCTTTCTATTTCTTTCTTTCAGGCTCATTTCCTTCTTTCCTTCCTCTTTTCTCCCTCCCTTCCTTCCTTCCTTCCTTCCTCCTGCTCTCTCCTTCCTTCTTCCCTTCCTCTTTTCTCCCTTCCTTCCTTCCTACTGTACATGGTGCGTGGATTTAACACAGAACCATAAATCAGCTTTACACAAAAACGTCATCAACGAGAATTTATCGTTTTTACCGCGAGATGACAAATTCTTATCGTGAGGACGGTATATCGTGAACGGTAAAATATCGCCCATTCCTAGTGTGCCACAAGGACCAGGGTTGGGAAACACTGACTTAGAGCATTCAATTAAAAAAAAAAGTCAAAGTTGATATAAATCCAGAAGACTCAACTGCAGCTGTTCTTTTGATGAATTTGTTTAAACAATTAAATCATTCAAAACTGTAAGCACTGCATGTGTACTGAATATGCTAGTCACGTCACTGTCCCCTATTATGAATTTTTGTTTTGATGGAGTTATTTTACCACACAATTTGTGATTGAAAGTGCAATGTTGGAATGAAAAAGTTAATATCTTGAAATAAACCTTAATAATGTTGTTTCTGTACGAGTGTGTGTGCATGTAGAAAAAGCTAACTGGAACATCAGACTGAATGAATTTCAAACATTTTTATTAGAAACCAAACTTGTGCAAACAGAAATTCATGTTTTGGAATGGGGACAGACGGTGTTGGCTTTGATTCCCATGTAACCTGTGAGGAGGTGAAGAAAAAAAACAGGTAAGTACATTCTCAAATGAATGTAAAAGGTCACCTGCAGTAGTGAAGACCATAAAAACAAATATATCAAGTCAGGCCAGCTCACCTTTCTGGTTATCCAGGGGCATTTTAGTCCTGCTTCTTGGGATTATTGACAGCAACATAATGGTACAAGACGACAAGCAGGAACAACGAGACGCCAAGCATGTTGGCAAAGATGGCCAGCTGGACGTCAGTCACCATCCTGCAGGAGGAGTTCAACATAAAGTTACAACCAGTACTGGAGATGAGGGGGGATGAGGAGGGATGGCATCCCCCCTGAAATAAAAACGGTCAAAATCATCCCCCCTGTAAAACTGCCATCCCCCCTTTCCATCCCTTATGTCATTTCATCAATGAATGTGGTTTTACTGCTATTTCAACATTTAGAGTCATCAGAAAAATAACTTATTTGACAATTTTCACCTGTTTCAAGTAAATTTTCACTTGAAATAAGTAGAAAAATCTGCCAGTGGGACAAGATTTATCTTCTCATTACAAGCAAAAAAATCTTGTTCCACTGGCAGATTTTTCTACTTATTTCAAGTGAAAATCTACTTGAAACAGGTGAAAATTGTTGTTTTTTTCCAGTGATGAGTCTTGTTTTAACTGTAATGAGATTTCTTTTACTAAAATGAGACATTTTAACTAGAAATAAGACAAATATTCTTGTTAAGATTTTGAGTTTTTGCAGTGATCCATGTTACTTATCCTGTGAAGGACAGAGTCATATTGATAAGTTCAGAAAACTGTTTTTTATTGTTGTGTTTTGATGTATTTGATGTAAGCCCAGTGGATATTTAAAGCTTACAGAAGGCTGCATTTAACTGCTGCTATGTCATTCCTGCAGTATTTCTGCAGGTGTTTTGGTCAGTGCTATTATTTGTAATATATTATATTATTTGTAATCAGCACAAATTATCTGTCCCCATATGATAAAATCCACCATCCCCCCTGATTTTTTTTTTACAACTCCAACTCGAGTACAACTGGTTACAACAGGACATGCTGCCTTCTAAACAGACCCCTTTTCAATCATGTGCAGGATTAAGACTTCTCACATATATTAATTGTACTTTGGGACATTGTTTTTCTCCATCGACATTATACAGGACTGTCTCGGAAAATTAGAATATTGTGATAAAGTTCTTTATTTTCTGTAATGCAATTAAAAAAAAAATAAAAATCATACATTCTGGATTCATTACAAATCAACTGAAATATTGCAAGCCTTTTATTATTTTAATATTGCTGATTATGGCTTACAGTTTAAGATTAAGATTCCCAGAATATTCTAATTTTTTGAGATAGGATATTTGAGTTTTCTTAAGCTGTAAGCCATGATCAGCAATATTAAAATAATAAAAGGCTTGCAATATTTCAGTTGATTTGTAATGAATCCAGAATGTATTACATTTTTGTTTTTGTAATTGCATTACAGAAAATCACAATATTCTAATTTTCTGAGACAGTCCTGTACATTTGCAAAGTTTTCAGTAGCAAAGCTATTAAATTACCATTTTACACAATTTATCAAAGCGGATCAGATTTTTTCAGCGGGGAAGGTTTCACTATGATAACAATGTTTAAATCCTGCAAGTCATTTGTTCATTGAAATGTGTGAAGCTCATCCCCATTTATGCTCCCACTCATGAACACTCCACAAGGGGAAAACAACTTTTAAAAGGGAAAGAAAAGGAAACTGAAATGTACAAGTTTCAGTGAAACCTGCAAAAGGTCCAAAAGTTTGGAATGAGCTTGGTAGTGCTATAAAAGAGTCTGGATCTCTATCAATTAAAAAAAAAAAAGACTAAAACAAAAATTGTTATTAAATTATGTCTCTTATTAAATTTTTTATGTACCAATACCTGATGTATTTTTATAAGAATATATTTGTATCTAGGAAATCTGAGGAGGTCTCAGGGTTTTTTTGTGTGTTTTTTCTTATTTAGGTTATAAGGTTATTAGACTGTATGTATATGTATTATATGTAGGGCTGTTCGATTAATCGATTTTAAATCGTAATCGCGATTATGTAATTAGAACGATGTTAAAACGTGAAGCTCGTAAAATCGATTTTTCACTTTTTTTTTTTTTTTTTTACCTTGTCTGCACACATTATTTCCATCAATCATTAATATGGTAGCAAATGTAATGACTGACATTACACACCTGTACCTCCTTCATGGGTTGCATTATTATTTAGCATGCAAAGACCCAGTTTAGTTTAATTAGAAAATGTCTTGTTTTATTTAATTGGAAATATAACTTACTGTATGTTTGCAAGTGCTGATTTGCTGATTTTTTTTCAGAGATAAAACTTTATATTTTATTATATTTTTTAAAACTTTTTTTCAACTTATTTTACAGAGCTTTGCACTTTATTCATTCATTTTTGGTTTAATAAGAGCAAAGTTTGCACTTAAAGCCCAATGGGGCAAATGTTCAATAAAAAAAACAGCATATTTGAAATCATTTCTTTGCCTTTTGTCAATTCACAAAATAATCGTAATCGAAAATCGGATTTTGAGAGAAAAAAAAAAATCGAGATTTTATTTTTGGGCAAAATCGAACAGCCATAATTATATGTGTAATTTATAGTTGTTCTGCTCTGTGACTTGGCCCCTATTCATAAACTACAGTAGCTTCTGGGGAGTCCCATTTTACAAACCTTGATTGATTATTATCTGTATTTGTGTTTTTTAATTATTTGTAAAATAAACTCTAAATTAAGCTCATTTAAGATGTTTAAAGTATTTTGCACATAAAAAACCAACAAGATTAAGATTAATTAAGATTAAGATTCCCAGAATATTCTAATTTTTTTAGATAGGATATTTTGAGTTTTCTTAAACTGTAAACCATGATCAGCAATATTAAAGTAATAAAAGGCTTGCAATATTTCAGTTGATTTGTAATGAATCCAGAATGTATGACATTTTTGTTTTTGTAATTGCATTACAGAAAATCACAATATTCTAATTTTCTGAGACAGTCCTGTACATTTGCAAAGTTTTCAGTAGCAAAGATATGAAATTACCATTTTACACAATTTATCAAAGCGGATCAGATTTTTTCAGCGGGGAAGGTTTCACTATGATAACAATATTTAAATCCTGCAAGTTATTTGTTCATTGAAATGTGTGAAGCTCATTTAAGAGGTTTAGAAGAAGAAACGTTTTAAGCTAAATCTCTTCCAGTGGTCTGTTTTTACTATGTATTTCCTTCCCTATTGATTATTCGGAATATGGGGAGAGAGGTATCAATCACTATTGATATTAGTCTAATAATTTAAATCAGTTTATGGCAGCTAGGTGGCTAACTAGCACAACCTACACTGACTCAATTTGTGAATTTAAGGGATGCAATATACAAAGGTTCAATAGAATAGGACAATTGGTCACATATTAACGCAGTTCAGTTTAAAGTAGTTCTTACCTGATCCCTTATTTGTGTATTTTCAAGCCCCGGTTGTAACGAAGCTGCAGCTTCTCTGCAGAAAAATCCAAGCGGCTGAAGCGGAAGGCCACGTCACGTTTAGGGACATCATAGATATACGGGTTACAGATCGGTCTTCACATAGACATATAAACGTAGACGCCCCATCGAGTGTTCTTTTTTTTTTAACAAACTTTATTCAACATTTTCAAAAATACAAAATTCCTTTGAGGAAACATTAGTTTGCAACTGACACATAAATTCACAACACACAAGCGAATATGTAACTATACATTTTTTCCAAGATAAACTTCTAAATTTAAATAAAAAGAAAATAAATAAAATACATTTGAATAATCACAAAATAAAATAATCACAGGGGTTGACATTTCAACAAAAGTGTATAAGCGTAGCAAGATTGTATCTTAAAGAGCAAGAGACTCTAACATGATTTCACATAAATCATTTATAGACTGATTTTCTTTTGATAGTACCTTTATAGATGTTATATAACTTTTTATTTCGTTTTTAAAACATACTATGGAGGGTTTGCTGTTTTTCCATTTATTTTTATGTATATGATTATTTACCCAAAATGAGAATTATGTTCACCATCTTGGATACCTTCGTTGGCAGACCATCCATATAAATTATATGGATGGTCTTGCCAAAAAAGTTTTGTGATCGAACAAGAAAAAAATAAGTGTTCAATTGTTTCGTGTTCTGTTTTACAAAATATACAAGGATCTACGTCAAAATTGAACCTTCTCCTTAGGGTTTCAGCGGCAGGATAAATATTGTTTATTATTTTAAACTGAATTTCTTTTGCTTTGGGTGAAATTGGCCATTTAAACGCATCGAGTGTTCTTGCCCGCTGCTGCGATACGTCAACGTCGCCGCCATATTGGATGTGGCAAGACTGCGCTGTAAACTAATACAAGTATACAAATAAATATTTATAGACTCATTGATGTTGACCAGATGTTTCACATTTATTTCACTTTGTGAATGACAATAAAATAGACTGCTTAAAATGTAAAAGGTAAAAAATAATACCAATTTAAAAAAAAATAATACCTCTGACAGTGAATTTAACACTTTTAATGGCCTTAAATTTGGCCATTTTCATTTATCACTTTTTAATACTTTTTAAAACCCTGCGGAAACCCTGATATAAGTATTGTAATGGTGCAAAAAGTCAAACTTCAGAGGCATGTTATCATTTATCCTAACCTTTATTGGAATGTACATCCAAGTTTAGTTGCAGGAATCTGAGAGAACGGATGTAAGAACAAAACTGGACAAGAACATCTGAAACAACCACAACCAAATTCACTCTATCCGGATGGAGCAATTTAACTGGATAGTTTTTTTTTAAAGGCCGAAATGAAATAGAGTAACGAGGCTGTTTTTAAAATGTAAGGAGTAAAAAGTACAGATAATTGCGTGAAAATGTAAGGAGTAAAAGTAAAAAGTTGTCTGAAAAATAATTACTCCAGTGAAGTATAGATAACCAAAATTTCTACTTAAGTAAGGTAACGAAGTATTTGTACTTTGTTACTTGACACCTCTGGTTATTGAACAGTTTCGGCGTTGCAGGTTGCTGCGCATGTGGGGCGAGTTGAGGAGGTCGTTGCTCAACGGCACCGCGTGGATGGAGTGGACGGACCAGCAGCTGTCTGCAGCCAAGTGCGTGCACGATGAGCACAATCCAAATGAGAGCTGCACAACACATTTACAGGGCAAAGTGATGCCCTCAAAGAGGGATTAGGAAAAAAACTCATGGCTGCGTCCCGATACTCCCCCTCGCCCTCCTTTTCTTCCCTAACCCTAAATTTTGCGCGTTCCCGTGAAGGTAGTGGTGTCCCAATTCCTCTTTTCACCTAGGGGGAGGGGGCATAACGAGGGCTAGGGGCTGAGAATAGTCCCTTCAAATCGAGGGATTTCAGATGCTGACTTGGCGAGCGAGGGGGTATGAAAATTTCCCAGAATGCTTTTCGTCGTCATTTGCGGACTGAATCAAAAAAAAAACATGGCGGACATTTCTTGTTTTTTTGGGAATAAAATCAATATTTTGAGTTAGTTTCTGCATAAAAATGCATTTTGATTACATTTCTCGGCGCAAACCGATATTTTACTTTCATAATATTCACTCAGTGAATGTACATCATCCCCTTTTTGTCCGTTGTTCGCTAAGATCGCGCCGGAATATGGTTACGTAAGCTACGTAAGCGACGCCGTAGGTTACGTAAGCTACGCCGTAGGCTGCGTCTATTTAAAGCTCGCCGACCGAGGAAAACATGCTTTGGTCCGGTGGACGTCTCCTCGGAGAGAGCGGGCTGCAGAGCTGTGACTGGAGGAGGCGTTTCGTGGGCGGTAGGCGGTTGGCAACGGCTGGACTGTGAATGGACAGGAGATGGCAGACACAAGTGACGGATCAGGAAGTGAGATGGGAGGAATTGGGGCCAATCCCAATTCTCCTTCACTCGCCCTTCTTTTCTCCACTCGCACTTCGGGCCAATCCCAATTCTCCTTCACTCGCCCTTCTTTTCTCCACTCGCACTTCTTTTCTTCCCTAAGCCCTAAAAAAGAAGGGGGAGATTTTAGGGCACTTGAAATCTAGGGCACTTGGCCCAGGTGCCTGTCCCAATTCTCCCCCTACCCCTCGTTTCCATCCCTACCCTGATCAGGAAGCTGAGAGCCAAAAGCTGTTTTAATTTCAGCTGTAGCTCTGTTAATATGGCACTTATATTCCATATAAAAAAATGTGCACAGAAATATTTACAAAAAAAAAAGTTTGCAGTGTATGTGCTGCTACTGCTGATGAGGTGTCCTGTCCACCATTTTCTCTAAAAGGTTCAGGAACCTGTCCATGTGTTCTTCATATAGTTTTGTACTTGTGTGGTTCTATTTCGTCCCTACTGACCGCCAGGCGGTGCTGTAAGCACTGGATATCTCCCCTCGCGCATGCGCATGTCGAGTACAATACCAACAATGTCACGTCACCCGTGACCCCTGCATGACCCCCGGAAGGGTATATCTTCCGGCGTCAGCATGGGATCTTCTCCTTATTCTTCTCGCGTCGCGCTGAAGTACAGGACGGAAATAGAAGGCTGGTTGAAAGCTTCTTCCTTTCCTCCCTAAAACCGCCGGCCCCCGTGCAGCTTCGTGCCGTAAGGTAGGAGTAACGATCTCTGTCGTCCTCCAAGAGGCTGTGGCCGCGCTGTATTTATTGGTATTTATTGGTGTTCGTTGCGGCGGCGGCGTCTCCCCGCCCCGCCCCCCTGGCCCAGCTGACAGAAGGTAAGCTGTTGGCTGCGCCCGACACCTGAACATTCTGTGCAGTTATTTTTTCTGCTGAAAAAAAAAAAAAAAAAGAAGACAGAAAGGGATTATTTTTTTTCTTTAAAAAAAAAAAAAAACACCTTTTTTTGTCCTTCTTACAGCCGTGGTGAAGGCCACGCCCTCTCCCACCGGCACATTTGTGTTCTCTTCCTTTTGAGTAAAGACGCCTTTTTTGCCTTTTCTCATAGCCGTGGTGACGGCAGCGTGGCCCTCCCCTCTCCCACCTGCATATCGGTGGTGACGGCAGCGTGCTCGCTGTGGTGACGGCAGCGTTTCCGCTCCCCTCTCCCACTGACACCTACGTGGTGACGCAGCGTGTCTGCTCCTCTCTCCTGCCAGCACATCCGTGGCGACGGCAGCGTGTCCGCTCCCTCTCCCACCGGTCGCTGTGATGGAGCGTTCATGCTCAGGGTGCATGGCCGCCCTGGATCCTGCGGTTGACCAGAACCTCTGCGTGTCATGCCTGGGCCCTGAGCAGCCGGGGCCGTCGGCCAGCCTCCCCTCATCCCAGCCGCAGTCTTCTCTGAAGCGATCGGCAAGGAGAGTGGTGGGGGCCCCCAAACGACGGCGGATGACGAGCCAGCTCTCCTCGAAGGTAGATCGCTTGGCTGCCGACATGGAGCAGATGAAGGCGCTCCTCCTCAATCTGCAACCTGGTACTGGCCAGGTGGAACCTGCCATGCCAGAGTTTGCTCTGGGGTCGCCACCGCCGCTGCCAGAGGACGCCATCTCCATTGCAGCCTCGGCGAGCCACTTCAACGTGTCTTCAGGGGACCCGGCCTCACAGCGCTCGGGGTTCTCCTCGCACTCATCTGCCCAGAGCTCTCGGGAGGGGACGGTTTGTTCCTCCGTGCAGAGCATTATCCGCACTGCCCTGGCACACTTGCAGCTGGATGCACCGCGTGCGGAGGTGGCCTCTAGCGCCTTCCACAGGCGCAATCCTTCTCCGGTGGAATTCACCATTCCGCCTTCGTCGGATTTTTTGAGGGAGCTGCACTCATGCTGGAGAGATGTCACAGCCCTCTCCAGGCTAACAGCTGATGACCGTGCTCTGACGGCGATGGAGGACGCTGCAGTGGCTGGTCTCCACCACATGCCCCCCATCGAGCCCTCCATTGCAGCACTGATAGTGGCTCCTGATGAGGCTCTGAAGCCAGATCCCAAGTGCCCCTCTACCCAGTGTAGGGTTACTGATGGGCATATTTGTAGGGCTTATGAAACAGCGGCGCGCATCGGCCGGCTGGGGAACACCCTTTCTCATCTGCTACTGGCCCTCTCCACCTCCCTGCAGGATGCACAGGTGGATGATTCCACACGGGACTTGTGTGATGTGTCCCTACAGACTTTTGCCTCCCAGACGAGGGAACTGGGGCGGCTGATGTCCACCCTGGTGCACACGCGCCGTCATGTCTGGCTGGCGCAGTCACCCCTGACGGAGACTGCTCGTAGGGTTCTTCGTCAGGCACCGGCAGAACCGGGGGAGCTGTTTGGGGCAACTGCCCTGGAAGCTCTGAACCGCACCGCCCTGGCCGATGAGACCAGGCAGCGACTGGTGCACCTTCACAGGAGGGCGCCCGCTTCCAGTACACCGAGGGGCCCTTCGTCCGCCCCTGGACGTCGCCCCCAGCCTCCTGCCCGCAGGAGCCAGCGCAGCTCCCAACGGCCCGTTGGACAGCCTGCCGGGGGGTTTCGCCCCCCTGTGCGCGGACCGCCCCAGCAGCGTTGGGGTGTTGGCCTCGACCATCGCCCCCCCGGCACGTCCAGAGGCCGGGGGAGACGGCGCTAGGGCCACGGGGCCGGTCGTCGGCTGCTTTTCCCGGCAGCAGCTCAGTCACTGGGCTGCCTGCTCGTCGGACCCCTGGGTAATTTCCACCTTAACCCACGGGTACGTACTGCAGTTCCGACATCGGCCCCCTACCTCCGGCCGGGTCATGATGACCGTCATCAGAGACCCGGCGAACATTCTGGCTCTGACTCAGGAGTTGTCCGTCCTGCTGGCCAAGGGCGCCATTGTGCCGGTAGACCCCCTGCTGCAGCCCCGGGGGTTCTACTCAACCTACTTTCTCGTCAGCAAGAAAGACGGCGGCCTTCGTCCCATCTTGGACCTGAGAGGCCTCAACGGGTACATGAAGGCCCTGCCCTTCCGGATGCTGACCACAGCAGATGTTCTGCGTGCGGTCGGTCAGGGGGAGTGGTTTACGACGGTAGATCTACAGGACGCTTACTTTCACGTGCCGATTGCGGCAAAGCACCAGCGGTTCCTGAGGTTCGCCTATCAGGACCGCCATTACCAGTTCAGGGTGCTCCCGTTCGGGCTCTCCCTGTCCCCAAGAGTTTTCACCAGGTGCGTGGCGGCAGCCCTCGCTCCCCTGCAGGCACAGGGTATGAAGGTTCTGCCGTACCTGGACGACTGGCTGATATGCGCGCCGTCCCGAGAACAAGTGGTGGCAGACACGGCCCTCCTTTTGTCGCATGTGGCCAAACTAGGGCTCACAGTGAACAGAGGGAAGAGCTGTCTGGCTCTCTCCCAGCGAGTCGCCTACTTAGGATTGGTACTCGACTCGGTGACCATGAGGGCCTGTCTCTCACCGCGGCGTGTGAGCGACATCCTGCGGCTCCTCCCCCGATTCAGGAGGGGCAGACGGCTGCCTTACCTCCAGTTCCTGCAGCTTTTGGGCATATTGACAGCCGCCTCGGCTGTTGTGCCTTTGGGCCTGCTGACGCTACGCCCCCTGCAGATGTGGCTGAACAGCCTTCGCCTGGATGCCGAAAGGCACAGGCACAGGCTGGTCGCGGGTGTGTGTCCATGCCCTGGCACCCTGGAAAGACGGGGCATTCCTGCTGGGGGGTGTGCCCTTGGGCACTATCCCCTCCTTCCGGGAGACTGTCACCGCAGATGCCTCCCTCTCGGGGTGGGGTGCTGTTTGGCGCAGCAGGCCTGCCCAAGGGCAGTGGTCTGCGCGGGACCGCACACGCCACATCAATGTGCTGGAGCTCCGTGCTGTACACCGAGCACTCGAGCACTTTTTACCTCACCTATGGGGGAGGCACGTACTGGTCCGGTCGGACAGTGTGTCCACTGTCTCCCAGATCAACCACCAGGGGGGCACCGGGTCTGCACAGCTGCTGCAGGTGTCCCGGGGCCTTCTGACGTGGGCCGCTCCTCGCCTCCTCAGCCTGCGGGCGATATACCTGCCAGGGGTCAGGAATCAGGTGGCAGACTTCCTGCCCCGACACAAGCCTCCCCCAGGAGAGTGGCGGCTTCATCCGGAGGTAGTGGGGATGATTTGGGTCCTCTTCGGCAGAGCGGTGGTGGACCTCTTCGCCTCGGGCGTCTCGGCTCACTGCCCCCTCTGGTTCTCCTGGACAGAGGAGACCAGTCCTCTGGGTCAGGATGCCCTAGGGCACGAGTGGCCCGACGGGCTCCTGTACGCGTTCCCCCCACTAACTTTAATCCTGCCGACGTTGCAGAGGGTCCTCCAGAGAGGTCACAGGCTCCTCTTGGTGGCCCCCTTCTGGCCGGGGAGACCGTGGTTCCCACTACTCCGGAGGCTCTGCTGCGGCACGCCATGGCGCCTACCCGACCGGAGGGACCTTCTGTCCCAGCTGGGGGGTCGGATTTGGCATCCCGACCCCCGTCGCCTTCAACTCTGGGTCTGGCCACTGCAGGGCCCGACCCGTTAGTGTCAAGCTGTACTGAGCCCGTCAGGGCTACCATCTTGAACGCTCGTGCGCCCTCCACCCGCCTCCAGTATGAGTGCAAGTGGAGGAGATTCTCTGCCTGGTGTGCGGACAGGGCAGAGGACCCTATGCTTTGCCCTGTGGCCACGATCCTGGAGTTCCTTCAGTCCCTCCTGGATGATGGCCGTGCTCAGTCCACCTTACGGGTGTACGTGGCGGCCATTTCATCACGACATGCCCTGGTCGAGAATGCCACCGTGGGGTGCCACCGGCTGGTTTCTCTCTTTCTTAGGGGGGCTCTGAGGCTGCGCCCCCCGAGGACCCCAAGGGCCCCGGTGTGGGACCTGTCTATGGTACTAGGTGCCCTCTCTTCTCCACCTTTTGAGCCCTTGGCCCAGGTGGACCTGAAGTGTCTCTCTATGAAGACGGCTTTTCTCCTCGCTATGACGTCAGCAAAGCGAGTCAGTGAGTTATATGCCCTGTCAGTCAGCGGGTACTGCCTGAGGTGGAACCCGGATGGCTCAGGGGTTACGTTGTGGCCGAACGTGGCGTTCCTGCCCAAGGTCCTGCCACGCGATCATGCTAATCGGCCTATCCAGCTTGCCCGGTTCGACCCCTAGCCTGCGGAGGGTGGGCCAAGCCCTTTGTGCCCCGTACGGGCCCTTACTGCTTATGTTGCTGCCACCGCGCCTGTGCGACGGTCGGAGCAGCTTTTTATCTGTCATGGTGGCCCTAACAGGGGGCGCGCTATTTCTAGACAGCGCCTGTCCCACTGGGTGGTGGACACCATCGAGCACGCCTACAGGGCCAGTGGCCGCCCCTTACCAGTGGGGGTGAGGTGCCACTCGACCAGAAGCGTCGCAGCTTCTTGGGCTGCCCTGCAGGGGGTGCCTCTGGAGGACATCTGCGCAGCAGCTTCGTGGACGTCGCCGGACACGTTCTCCAGGTTTTACCGGATCAATGTCGCCACTCCCCAACCATTGGGCGTGGTTCTACTCCCGGGTCCTTCTGCCCCTGATCAGTGAGGTATGTGACCGGGATTCTATGTGACATTGTTGGTATTCGTCATCCAGTGCTTACAGCACCGCCTGGCGGTCAGTAGGGACGAAATAGAACGAAAGTTACGCCTGTAACTACGGTTCTATGAGTCCCGGATGACCGCCAGGCCTGCCGGTCACTCCGAATCCTCGTGCTCTCGCGAGAAGATTCTAGGAGAAGATCCCATGCTGACGCCGGAAGATATACCCTTCCGGGGGTCATGCAGGGGTCACGGGTGACGTGACATTGTTGGTATTGTACTCGACATGCGCATGCGCGAGGGGAGATATCCAGTGCTTACAGCACCGCCTGGCGGTCATATATTTTTTTTTAAGATTTTCCCATTTTTTGCCAATTTGTGCTGTGGTCACCTTCCCCTCCAGTTCCAGCTCTTTGATGAGTTTCCTGTAACAGAAAACAGTGATGAATAGTAGTTATACCATGGTTAAGGACCCCATCACAGATATTCTGCAAGCAGATAGCTAGATCACTCACTCCCACAGTGGTTTAGCAGCATATTTCTTCTTTGTAAAATTCTCCTCGTTGGTAGCCCTAAAGCTTATTAGGTGTCGGACCTGATCCGGAGTCCCTGGAATGAAATGTGATTACTGCAATGCACAAACGTCCTCGAAAAAAAAACAAACAAACAACAACAAAAAAAAGTTTGAACTATGATAACAGGCAGCAAGCAACGTTACTTCGTAACCCCCCCCCCCCCCCCAAATAACGTTGCTGCCTTATAGTAATGTGAAATATACAACAAATTTGTAGAAAATATGAGAGTTAACGAGTAGTTAACAGGACACGGCAATGTTATCTACCCGACTCATCATGCAGCCACATATGCATTATCTTACGTTAACTCAGAATCAGAATCAGCTTTATTGGCCAGGTTCTAACATTGTCCAACAAGTAATTTGACTCCGGTAATTTCACTCTTTGGTATTAAAAATAAACAATAAACAATGTGGTATTTCTATGTACTGTTCAAACTGTTAAAACATACAAAAGCACTGTGATTTTTTTAATTCCATGGGACATTATACTTACATTTGTGGGTTCAATATCCTCCTGCTCTTTGCGGGTCGCCATTTGACTCAAAAAAAAAATGAAAAAATGCTTGCTTGCTCAAAATCGAGACGAGTCTGCAAAGCATGTTTTCTTCTTCTTCTTCTTCTTCTATCTTCTTCTTCTATGGTGTTTATTGGCGGTTGGCAAACCAACTTGAAGGTGCATTACCGCCACCTACTGGACTGGAGTGTGGAACAGTAGTTTAGCAGACAAAATAATAATAAAAAAAAATAAATTAAAATAAAATTAAAAATAAACAAATAAAATAAAACAAAAACTAAATGAGGAAGTCAAATCCTCTCCAGTAGCCCTGTATCTTTGAGATATGCCATCAAGTGCTTGAGCATAATTCCTGACTCTGCTCTCAGCAAGTTCCCCACATTTAAAGCCATCCTGGCTTCCTCTGCTGCTGCTGCTAGTGTCCTTCTTTCCACCTCATATGCTCCACAATCCAACAACACATGCTGAACAGATTCAGCCTGCCCACATTGGTCACATCTGCCATCAGGGTGTTTACCTATTTTGTATAGTGTATTATTCAGTCCTGTGTGCCCTATCCTGAGTCGTGTAATGACTGCCTCTTCCCTCCGGTTCCTGCCCCTCCTTCTTCCCAACCCAACTGTTTTCTGTATGTTGTAAAGGTGTCTTCCCGTGTCTTGGAAGTCCCAGTATTCTTGCCACACTTTCCCCACATGCTTCTTGATCATTGATTTTCCCTCTGCCCTACATAATGGAATTTCAGTATCTACAATGTGTGATCTAAGTGTCTGTTTGGCCAAAATATCCACCCCTTCATTCCCTTCTATCCCTACATGGGCAGGAACCCAAATGAAACAAACTGTCAAACCCCTCTTGTGCATTCCGTGAAGTAGATTATGTATTTTGTATATGTATTTTGTAACTTCGTTACTTGACACCTCTGATTACTTATAATACATTACTTTAGTAAGTAATATGTATATACATATTAAGTGTAAATAAGGTCTAAATCCTTCTGAACAATGTAAACATTGCCACCCCCCCTGGTCTCACCTGAGCGCCTGTAGGATGTATTCCAGTCTCCGGGAGATGCTGCTGGTCACGTGGTCCACGGACGGCTTGCTGCTGCTCAGCGTGACCCGCAGCGAGGCGCGGTCCGCCGGGGAGGAGACCTCCGCCACCCCGATAACCCACACCTTCCTGACCCGGGGATCGACCCTTTCTCTGTTCACAGCTTTGACTTCCATGTGGTGGTCTTTGAGATCACCGGCGAAGTCCCGGTTGGCAGCCGGAGCAGCAAACACTCTAGTCTGGTTGCTCACTTTGAGGATAAACGCCGTTGCTATGGTTGCAAAGTTGTAAAGTTCTTCTTCTTCGTGTTTTTTTTTTTTGTCTCTTCTTCGTCTCTTCTTCTCCCGTGGACCAAATAAATTATGACGACACGCTTCTTGGGATTTGTAGTTCTATTCCACCAATGAACGAACTACGGATTCAGACGGATAATTGAATCCTGCCTTTATATTTACGAAAGAAAAATAAATCAGAGACAGACATATATTATTGGCAGTACTCGAGTTGTAAAAAAAATCAGAGGGGATGGTGGATTTTATCATATGAGGACAGACAATTTGTGCTGATTACAAATAATATAATATATTACAAATAATAGCACTGACCAAAATACCGAGAGGCACCTGGCTGCAGGCAAGATGGCCGACAAGGGCGCCGCCATACTTCGATCCATACCGGAAGTCCATACCGGAAGTTGGTCACTTCGTTAATATATATATTTTTTAATTTTTTTTTTTTTTTAAATTAACATTTGCAAACAGTACAATGATAACAAAACTTCACATTATGCAATTTCACGTTGAATTATAATATATAAAGAGTATTACTCAAATAAAAAACAAAACAAAAAGCACAACACATTATAACAGAAAGCCAAAACATTTACATACATTTATGGTTTTGATTGCTTTTGAATTAGTAGAAAACTTGATAGAGTCCAGATACTGTTTTAATTCACAATGAAAATTAAAAAAAAGGGTTTTTTGCATAAGAATTTGGATTTGTGGATGTGGAATTTTGCGAGGATAATCAACAAATTAATAATAAATGTTTCTTTTGGCTTTGTTCTAATTGTTACATGGTCAAAAACACCAAACAACACATCCTTCCAAAATAAATTAAAATCAATATCAATTATTTCCGACACAAAATTACACATATCACTCCAAAAAGTTTGAACAATGGGGCACAGCCAGAATAAGTGTGTCATTGTTTCAGAATTTGCAGAACAAAAGGTACAGTTTGAATCGATATTTCTTTTGAATCTTTTTACAATGTGATCATTTGTAGGATAGAATTAATGAATTAACTTAAATGAAATTTCTTTAACTTTGTTTGTCACCAGGTATTGGTTGGGTGAGAGCCAGACCTTCTTCCAGTTAATATTTTTTACATATATATTCCAATATTGGGTGTATATTATTAAAATATAACATGAATATATATATATATATATATATATATATATATATATATATATAATCCACCTCAATTAACCTCAGACAGCACTTAAAGCTAAGGACGCTGAATTTGAGTGCCATCAGTCCTGTATGTGTATGTGTGTATATATATATATATATATATATATATATATATATATATATATATATATATATATATATATATATATATATATATATATATATATACATACATACATACATGTTTTTTATTTTGTTATATGTCTATATAAATAAGTTTAAAAAAACATAGTTATTAGTAAGTACGTTATGTTATATAATGTTTTATAATTTTCGTTTTATGGCCGCTTTTAAACTACCTCCGTCATATTTGAACAATATACACGAAGAAGACCAACTTCCGGTTGAAAGACCAGCCTGCTTACCAAATCTGGACCCCAAGAAAACTTCAGTGGGCAAAGTTTGTTTAGTTACATCCACAAGAAGTAACAATCGTAATATACGTTCCCTGTTTCAAAATGATATAACCACCAACCCTTATGTTATTGCTTACTGGTCTGGTTTTGGTGATGACTTAAATTGGAAGAACATCTGGACTCTTCCATACAAATACCTTCTTACAAATAAAGTGAGGGAAATCTCTTTTAAAATGTTACATAAGTATTACCCTGCTAATCATTATCTTCTTAAATTCAAAAGAGATATTTGTGTTGACTGTTCGTTGTGTGAAATGTCCCCTGAAACACTGGTACACCTGTTTTGGCAATGTCCCTACACTAACACATTCTGGAAAGATGTATCCCGATTTATTATAGATAAAATTGACTCTGACTAAAATTGACTCTTTTGTAATCAATGTAATAATTATTCTTGCAAAGTTTCATATTCATAAATCCAAATTCAGTCATTCAAAACCCCTTTTTTTAATTTTTGAGAATGAAACCAAACAATACTTGAGTTCCATCTCTGACTCAAATAACAAAAAAGCTGTCAAAACTGTTAATTTATGCTCTGTATTTAATGTGTTTGTTTAAAAATCCCCCTGGCTCCTGTGTTGTTGTACTCTTATGTATTAACGACTGTTTTGTATGTCTGTCTGTTTATGTTTTTTGTAATATGAGAACTACTCAATAAAGCTTGTTAAAAAAAAGACCAACTTCTGGTATGAACTTCCGGTCTGGACCTCCGGTATGCATTGGTTTTGTTTTTTATTTGAGTAATACTCTTTATATGTTATAATTCAACGTGAAATTGCATAATGTGAAGTTTTGTTATCATTGTACTGTTTGCAAATGTTAATTTAAAAAAAAAAAATTAAAAAAAAATATATATTAACGAAGTGACCAACTTCCGGTATGAACTTCCGGTCTGGAACTCCGGTATGCATTGGTTTTGTTTTTTATTTGAGTAATACTCTTTATATGTTATAATTCAACGTGAAATTGCATAATGTGAAGTTTTGTTATCATTGTACTGTTTGCAAATGTTAATTTAAAAAAAAAAAATTAAAAAAAAATATATATTAACGAAGTGACCAACTTCCGGTATGGACTTCCGGTATGGATAGAAGTATGGCGGCGCCCTTGTCGGCCATTTTGCCTGCAGCCAGGTACTCTTGAAAATACCTGCAGAAATACTGCAGGAATGACATAGCAGCAGTTAAATGCAGCCTTCTGTAAGCTTTAAATATCCACTGGGCTTACATCAAATACATCAAAACACAACAATAAAAAACAGTTTTCTGAACTTATCAATATGACTCTGTCCTCCACAGGATAAGTAAAATGGATCACTGCAAAAACTCAAAATCTTAACAAGAATATTTGTCTTATTTCTAGTTAAAATGTATCATTTTAGTAAAAAAAAATCTCATTACAATTAAAACAAGACTCATCACTGGAAAAAACAATTTTCACCTGTTTCAAGTAGATTTTCACTTTAAAATAAGTAGAAAAATCTTCCAGTGGAACAAGATTTTTTTGCTTGTAATGAGAAGATAAATCTTGTCCCACTGGCAGATCTTTCTACTTATTTCAAGTGAAAATGTACTTGAAACAGGTGAAAATTGTCAAATAAGTTATTTTTCTGGTGTTATTTTTCTGGTGATGACTCTAAATGTTGAAATAGCGGTAAAACCCCATTCATTGATGAAATGACATAAGGGATGGAAAGGGGGGATGGCAGTTTTACAGGGGGGGATGATTTGGACCGTTTTTATTTCAGGGGGAAAGCCATCCCCCCTCATCCCCCCTCAACTCCAGTACTGGTTATTGGTGAATATTTACCATATCAATCAATCCGACAAAAATCGTTTTACTTGTAATCTTTATGCACTGTAATGCTCTTCATTAACGACCCAGCGTTGAAATGTCTGCTTGTCTTGGGTTTTACAGCAGTTACTAGACACATGATGTCAGACACAAATACTGTAGGTTAAGCATGAAGGCGTCGATGTACTGACTATCCAAAGCCAATAATAATGGGATTATAAACAAGAAGGATGTAATGTCTCTTTATGATCAGATATGGCCTCCATTACATCGATGAAGATATTTGGATATTATTAAATTTGACAACTCTTTTGTGAATATCACAATTAGGGGGACAACGTTCCATAAGGTAGGCCAGTTTTCATATGTTGTCATGTTACACTGTTTTCGACAAAACATATATATATATGTATATATATATATATATATATATATATATATATATATATATATATATATATATATATATATATATATATATATACATATATATATATATATATATATATATATATATATATATATATATTATATATATATATATATATATATACTCACACTCACATACTGTATACATATGTGTGTGCGTGTGTATATACATACATATATATTATATATATACATATACATATACATATACATATATTCTCACTGAACCTTTTAGAAATATCTGCTGTTGTTAATAACTTTTTAATAAATTGCTTTTAATAAACATCAATCGTAATCGTGTTTTCCATATGCTTGTTAAGAAAACCATTTAAAAATTACCGCACCTGCGTTTTAGACACCTAATCTTGAAAAAAACTGTTTTGACATAAAAATTATAATAAAAATGAATGATATAAAACAAAAATGCTTTAATATATCTTTTCCTTAGTTTATTATTTATATAAAGCTCTGTAGTAATTTCTACAGATTTTTTTCTCTTTTTTCTCTCTTTCTCTCTTTTTTTTTTCTGGTATACTTTTTTTTTTACTTCACCGGGACTGGGGAACTGTATTTCGTTCATCCTGTAAAAAAAAAAAAAAAAAAAAAAAAAAAAAAAAACAGGAAGGAAAATGTGAAAAATAGCAAAACTTATCAGCCAATACATTTAAGATTATTTATTGTTAGAAACATTTTTATAGATAATTGAAGAGGCTTTTGTCAGTACCTGCATTCAGCCAGCAGATGGCAGTAAAGTATTAGGGTAGCAGTGGTCAGTCGTGAAGGGATGCAACTTATCTTTACCCTCTAATGGTATTTCTAATATTTGAAAGGAACACTAATAATGATATAAGTATTAATAATTTTGATTTTGTGATATTACTAGGTTTTTACCAAACTGTGATAATATTGTAAAGTATTGATGAGTAAATGTCAAAGTGTTTTTTAACAGTGATTCATGATTAGTCAGCACATGTGTTAATGGCTGAAGTCCTATATTAGTAGTAAAAAAGTACTTATTTTCTATTTTCCCCTCACCTTTATCTTTACATTATAACATATAATGGAAGTACTTTGCTTAAATAGGGAAATGTTTTCATTTCAGTGTATAACTCTTAAATCTGTCATTGTTTTAAAGACTGGTTTAAGACTTGTTTTAAAGACTATGCATGAACTGTATGTGCCTATTTCATTTCTGAAGACATTTAGGAGCAGCAGAGATTCAGATCCAGCTCTGGATGCTGGTTTCTTTATACAACCAAGTTTGTTTTGTTTCCCTAGAGCATCAAACTGTGAAATGAGCATTATAATCACAACCTAAAAATACAAGGCCATATTTGTTGTTGTTGTCTCTGGTTTCGCCGGTCCCCTGGTATGCTCTGTGAAGGCCCACATCTGATACGAAGCTCCGGCCAAGAGGGATGCAGTGCAGCATAAAGGGATATTTTCATATGAGAGAGAATGAGGAAGAGCTAGAAACCCTCGCTGCTAAATCTCTGCAGAAGTTCAGGACTCTTTCTTTGAGTAGCCTGGGTTACTTTCACATATCTGCCAGTTATCTGTTGCTCCAATCACGTCAAAAATGCCGCCCAACCCCTTACCCCTCACTACACCTCTTGGAGCACATTAATGGGTCATTCTTAGTGAAATTCCCTCTTTTTTTTTTTTTCGTCTTAAGGCTCAGAGCAACTTACTTTGGCACCATGAACTTGTGGTAAATGGAAATGGCGGGAAATTATTTGTTCAGTTGGCGATCATCATAAGGTTAGCAACTGCGTTACAGAAGCAACAAGCCATTTTACTATCTAAAGCATTAAATTATTTTCCCAGTGTTTATATAATGAGCGTCAGTTTAAAAGTACTTACTCTGATGCCTACCATGAAATTAAGTCATAAAGATTTATGTTAAGAGCTGTGTAAACAGAATCGAGGAGGTTCTGCCCTCCTCCGTGCCCCCTTAGACGGAGAATGTGGCCACTTAGCGATACAGATGTGACTTCAGTGCTCTCCCAATCTGTTAATGCACGTCTCCTTCTCTTTTCTTCTGTCAGACGGAGTAATAAAGTCCGCTGTGTCGGAATCCCTCCGTGTTTTTCTCCGTAGACCACAATCAAGGCCCGTGCAGCTTTATTTTCATACTGTCCTGAAAAAATATGAGGACTCCCTTCTGTGACCGTTGCCTCAGATCATATATTTTGACTCTTATTTCTTCCCCTATGCGTCTTCTTTTTCAAATGTATTTACGGAGTTGAGCCGATAAAACGTGCAGCTTTCACTCCGCGTCCACAGCTGTCATCTGTCTCGGCTTTATTGTGAGAGGGGAGAAAGTCAAGTTTTGCTTTTTTATTTCCCAACACAAATCTCCTCCACTGTTAAAAACAGATGCTGATAGGATGAGAAAACGCAATAAATGGAGATTGTTCATTGTTTACGTCTCCGTGCTCTTCCGATGAACACTTTTATTGGTCGTAAAAGCAGCAGTGTTCAGCTCGGTTTAACAATAGTCTCAGGTGGTGATCGTGGTTTCATCAGCAGGAGGTGCTCCGGACCTGCAGGCCCATTAGTCAAATCACTATTTCTGCATCTTAACTTTGAAGGAAAGAGATTTTTTAAGATGTGTAATGATGGCATGGACAAGTTTTAAAGATCTTTTCAGCGTGAGCTATTCACTTAACACGAAAGAAGTTTGAAGAAGTGAAGTTTGAAGCTGTGAAACATAGACGAGCCTTTGATATTTTCTATGATTTAAACAGTTGAGACACATCCACTCATTTATAATTAATGTTGAAATGAAACTGTATACTCTTCAGAGCTGCATTTCATTTTAAACTGGAATAGAATCATTAAATACTTAATGTTTATGTTTGCTTTTATCCTCTTTGTTGAATTCCTCACGGTCTTAATTGTGACTTGTGGAGGGATCGCCCGCAGGCCTGAGAGAAGCCGAGAAGCCGAGAAGCCGATTCACTGCTGACTTCTCTCCATGTCGGGGAATTGTCAGAGGAATTTACTCATGCTGTCACTCAGCTCCGCTGTGTCCATTCCTGTAAACAGCTCATAGTCAAATAAACCGTTGTGCTCACAACCATCCTGCACTCCCATGGCTGGGAAAGCAGAGCTGGACGAGCCCTGGCTGGAAAACCCACCATCGGTCCGATGGTGGATGTTGATACAGAGCGTGCCGTCATGCAGAGTCCCAGGTGGGACTGTGGGCCAGTCCCAGGCGTCACGAGGGGAATTACACCTGTTTTTTTTAAATTCTTTACCATTAAAACAAAAAAGAGATGTAGATGTAACTGTCACTTCAATAAATTCATTTCCCAGATTTGGATTTCTTGACTATTTTAATTTTTGGACATTTTTTATGGCTCGCTAATGAGAGGTTTCCATGTTTAGCTTATCATGGAAACGTGCACACACACACACACACTCCCACGTGCACACACACATGCTGAACCTGTTGTAAAAACCTCGTAAAGTCTCAACATCTGTTTATTGCAATGCATGCCAGGAGAAACACCCACCGACCTAAACACCCACACAGAAAGATCTGCATGTTTTAATTACGCCATCCAGGCACGGATCGGCGCAGGCGCAGGTGCAGGTGCAGGAAGGAGGTGTGTTTTTAAAAAAAGAAGGAGAAAAAAGAGAGTTTTGTCACGTGCTGGTGCAGATTTAACCTCCAGTCTTTTAGCATGTGTCTAAACATTACAGATAGTAACGGTGAGTCAGTGGTCAACACCTACTGCAGGTTGGTGCTTTCTTTGTCATCTTCCTATCCTTTTATTTTATTTTTTTTAACCTTTTGTTGTCAGTTTTGTCTTCCACGGTGGATCTGGGTGTTTTTTTTAAGACCCGGTTGGGTTTCAAGGCTCTATTAAAAGTTCAAAGGCAGCGTTTACTACTGTAACTGGAGCTAGTCTGAACTGAGGGTTTTTCACTAATGAGTGCACAATATACACTCCTTGCTCTTATTGGGCAAAACACACACACACACGCACACACACGCACGCACGCACGCACGCACGCACGCACGCACGCACGCACGCACGCACGCACGCACGCACGCACGCACGCACGCACGCACGCACGCACGCACGCACGCACGCACGCACGCACGCACACACACGCACGCACACTGATTTACAGCCAGACAACTTATTTCTGCTGCACTGACACTGACATTGTTATTCCAGCAGTTGCATCTTCGTAAGAGTCAAGTTATTGATCAGAAACTTGACTAATTACGAACCTTTCAGCCCCCTGTTGATTCTGTTATTTTTATTTTGTTATTTTAGTTTCATCACCACCTTTTTTCTTCTCAAATAATTTCCGGCTGCATTAAACGGATGACCTATTTGATATCAATAAAAATTTCTGTTTTTCCCCCATTATTGTCACTTTTGCTTTTAAATAGGTGAGTCATATATAATATCCCCTGTGACCCTTAATGGCCCGGTAAAGAGAGGAAATGGATTTATAATGCATGCATGCATTTGAGAAATATGGTTTTATCTAAAATATACAACAAACAAACTATAATTACTCCCCGTAACTTGTAGAATAATATTTTGTATCCATAAGGGTTAAAAATATTTAATTTTGAGTTTAAGCAGAGGTGTCAAAAGTATTCACATTCATTACTCAGGTAGAAGTATAGACACTAGAGTTTAAAAATACTAATGCTGTTTTTAAAATGTAAGGAGTAAAAAGTACAGATAATTGCGTGAAAATGTAAGGAGTAAAAGTAAAAAGTCGCCTGAAAAATAATTACTCCAGTGAAGTATAGAAAACCAAAATTTATACTTAAGTAATGTAACAAAGTATTTGTACTTTGTTACTTGACACCTCTGAGTTTAAGTGGTCATAATATCCCGTTTCCCCCTTTTAATAAATGACTATCCCTCAACAATCTGGTTAAAATTCTTTTTACACATTAAAGTCACTTCTTCTTGTCATAACTCTTAGTTTCTGTAATCAACACGGCGGCGCTCTGACGAGCAGTGCAACGTGTAAACCTGCTGCTCCTCTCGAGCACATATGGCCGTTTAGCGCATGTGTACTTTTGATTTAAGGCGGACATGCTCCCCGGGTGCACGGAGACCGTTAAGGACACACAAATAACCAGAGAAATCACTAATGCTTTCACTACACTACTTTCCACAAACCTTCCTACAACAAATTAGAATTTAATAATGTTTGTTGAGTCTTTGGAGCTTTGCGGTTTTGACCTTCCTCTGCGCTGTCTCCTCGGATGTCAGACATTCCAGAGTAAACACAAAAACAAACAGGCCAGACAGCAAGGCCTGGGATTAAACGCCTGCTACAGACATATCTCTGTTATGCCAGAGTGTTGTGACAGATCTGTGCGTGCTTATTCCAGTCGTGTCCTCAATCTTATTTTTTGCTTCAATCATTTATTATTGTGAGGTTTTGTTTTGATTTTTTTACTTTCACATTTGTACTTATTTACTTTGAAGAACTTAAACTATATTGTTTTTTTTTTATCAAGCACACGATAAGATTGGATATAAGGATTACTTGAAGATGTGAGAGGATTTATAGCCGGAGGATAATTGTCGTCTCGTCTCAACGCTCCTCCGTACGACGGAGTATTAGGGCCAAACTAAGACAAAAAAAAAATTGGAAATTACGAGAATAAAGTCATAATATAATGAGAATAAAGTCGTAAAATTACGAGAATAAAGTCGTAATATTATGAGAATAAAGTCGTAATATTACGAGAATAAAGTCGTAAAATTAGGAGAATAAAGTCGTAACATTACGAGAATAAAGTCGTAATAGAATAAAGTCGTAATATTATGAGAATAAAGTCGTAATATTACGAGAATAAAGTCGTAAAATTCAGAGAATAAAGTCATAAAATTCCGAGAATAAAGTTGTGACATTACGAGAATAAAGTCGTAATGAATAAAGTGGTAATTTATGAGAATAAAGTCATAATATTATGAAAATAATGTGGTAATTTATGAGAACTCTAACAGGAAGACCTTCTTCTCCCTGTGTTAAACTGAAGAATATTGAGCATCTTGTGAAGTTCTATTTATATATTTATAATATATTACAACTTTATTCTCGTAATATTATGACTTTATTCTCATAATTTTACGACTTTATTCTCATTACATTATGACTTTATTCTCGTAATTTCCTTTTTTTGTTTTTTTGTTTGGCCCTAATACTCCGTCGTACCTCCGGTCTAATTTCAGGGACAATACTTTTTACAGTTTTTCAAAGATTGTATAATACTGTTGAACATCATAAACGCTTCAAAAAGAAATAAAGGCACCAAGAAAGCACAACTTTGTCATTTCAGGAATCTCGTGACACTTGTCTTAAATCCCAGTTTTATTCTTTAGCTTTCAACCTCAGTGAGACTTTATTAATCTTAAGTGTTTTAAATTCATTGTGTTGAATTTAAATTGTTCTTATGGCATACTTTTATATATGTGTGATGCTTTTATCTGCTCTGTTTCCCTTTACTCGCTTATAGCTCTAAGGGCCTGATTTACTAAGATCCTAAATAAAGAGAACTAAATTGCGTGTGCACTGAAAAAGTTTGCACGTGCTGTTGTTGTGTGTTTTGCGGGTGATCAACTAAGAATGCGTGCGCAATTGATAACAGGTGCAAACAGCAGTATTTAAATGAGGTGTTGCGTGTCTTACGGTTTGTGCCATGGAGAGTCTGGATGGAAAGCAGGATAGTCGCAAGCGCAAAATGAAATTCGACGAGTTGGAGTTAGAGATATTAGTGGAAGAGGCAAATAAACACATTCATGAACTACAGCAAAGAAATTTAAACATTACCAAAAGAAACGCAATATGGGAGAAAATCTGCGATAGAATAAATGCAGTTGGTAAGACAAAATGAACGGCAGATGAGGTTAAAAGAAGGTGGCAAGATATAAGGCGAAGAACTAAAGAAAAAGTGGCGTTAATAAAACTTGTGCAATCATTTTTAAAATAGCATGCAGCAGAATAAAGACTCTCTCTCTGCGTATTCTTTGATTTTGGCGATGTCGCCTCCTTGCCACAATAACAGCAGCCATCGGTGCGTAATGCTGGGCAGATTAGCACCTTCCTTTCGAACGTATTAAATACAGACACAATCACAATCCCCGCAATAACTTTCAGGCTTGGTGAATCTCATTGCGTGTGGTAAATGAACCTATTTGCATTTTCCCCTCCCAGTATTTAGCGCTTTCTGGCGGGTACGCCCCATATTGATTATTCATCAGGGCAAAAGTACTAAATGAACAGCGTGTGCTATTTTGCTCATTTGAGAGGCGCAGTCCTCTTTGCACGCTGTTAGTAGATCAGCTTGCACGTTGGTTTGCGGGTGATGTCAAGTTTGCACACGTTTTTCATACACGCAAACCTTTAGTAAATCGGGCCCTAAGTGTTCAGCTATGTGCAGCACTTGTTGGGGTTGTTTGAAAGTGCTTTATAAATAAAGTTGGTATCTGGGAGATCATTGTTGAACCTCAGGGAGTGGCCAATGTTTAACTGTGGATGTGGTTATTTTATTTGTTTATTGAGATGACTTACCTAAGATGAACATACTTGGTTAAGACGAGGGTTTTGGTGGAAGATGCTTCCCTTTACAGCATTCCTGGAGAAGCTTGGGTGTTTGTGTGACTCTTCTGGCTCGGCGAGGCCGATACGCACCCGTCACTGAGAGACTTTAATGACATGAATCTGTGGTTTCCAGCGACTGGAAAAAAAAAATGGACTTGTCGACACCGAGTGAGTTGGATGCAGGAAACAAAGTCGAGACTCGCCGGACATATGGATGGGGTTGCTGGGCCAAAAGTTTATTATTACCCACGTTTGTAGCTGGGTTGCCTTCGGGGGAGACTCCACAGCGGTGACCCTTAACCCTACTGTTCAACTCCGCCGTGCACCCCCCCCCACACCCGCCTCCTCTTTTTTCCTCCCATGTCGCATTTGTGGTCTGAAATGTTGAAAGTGGAATTAAATAATACAGCGGAACAATATCTGAGGTCATCCGAGCTGACGGCGCCATTCCGGGAACACTGCAGTTTTCTAAGGCAATTTTCTTTTATTCTTTTATTATGGCGGAGAATGAGAGACGAGTGAAAAGCATACTTCACAGCTTTTTTTCATTCAAGAACAGATCCAGGGCGATAAAAATGAAACGTTCCTCCAAAGTTTTACAGCTTACCACTCTCCTTCTCCATTCCTCATTCATCCTTCCCTCTTTCTTCCACCTCTTCCTTCACCTCTATCATTCCTCTTTAACGCTCAGGAGCGCCAGGAATCCGCTGCCCGATGGCACTGCGGATAATAAACACCCTACTGACTCCTTCCTCATGCACCTTGGGGCTGGAAACCCAACACATACGCACCTGCGTGGGCTGCCATGACAACGAGGACCATCTGTCCATCAGACCGGTGTCTAAAAAGAATGGGTTGTAAGGCATATGCGGGAGGATAAACAGACATACACACTGAAGGAGAGCGGGTGGACTCGGGTCAAAGGTTAAAGTACCCCCTTTCCTGTCCAGACAGACAAGGTCTCCACACTGTTCCACTCAGTGCCCCCTCGTGCCCTCCCTCCTCTCCCTGTCTGTGCTTAACGTCCACCGGAGTGTGTAAAAATGAAGCTCTGAATGCCGTCGATGATGTGTTTTTATTGACGGATTACAAAGTCTTTTTTCATTTTTTTTTTTTTTTTTTAATTGATGGAGTATAAACTTTTCCAAATTTTTCTTTCAGGTACTTTTAGTTGCCGAGCGAGCGAGGGCTGACTCGGTTATGAGCAAATGCAGCGGAGTAAACTAATCTCTCAAAGATACCCGTTTTATTTCTTATTTTTTTAACTGCTCTCAAGAGCTTTGTTAAAAAGCGCATGATCTTATGTTACACTGATTTGAAAAGGACTTGGCAAAAGAATCTCATTACTCACCGTTGAAAAGAACTCTATAAAAATAAAAGCTGCGTATTAAATCAGCATTTGCATTAAGAAAAAAAAAAAAAAAAAAAAAAAGGGATTTTGAAAATAGTCTCGTCCAAATATTTCTAGATACGGTTTTTCACATTTAAACGGTTTGAGATATACGTCATTCTTCAGCCCGCGCGGTTTCGGCTTCAAAGCTAGTCGCATCCCCTTCAGATCGAGATGAACCAAACAGGCCTCTGTGTGTTTTTCAAATATCCACAATGTATTTGAGCCCCATTTAGCTCGTGTGTGCATCTGTGCGAGCCTCTGTGGTGCAGGGCTGGTCTGGTAATGGCCTGTGCCGCGCTGAGATTAATGTGAAGACTTATTGATGTAATGATGGAGCCATGAAAGAGCACTCTGGGCCGTGGTTTGGGCCCAACACATGATCCTAATGGACTCTGTGTGTATCTCTGCGTGCACGGTGTTGTCTGCATGTGTTAGCGAGTGTGGTTTTGGTCAGAAACAGAAAAAGAAATGAGTTGGAAGGTTTTGCGTTCATAGAAAGAAACTTCAAAAACCAGATCTGTATTTCAAGATTTGTGTTCATGGAAAATACCTGACTTAAGGTGAATTCTGACTAGGGATGGGCGGTATGGACTAAAAAAATTATCACGATCATTTCTGGCATTTATCCCGATAACAATAAGAATGACGATAAAAGAAATACCAATTCAACTCCACCTTTGTAACTATAAATCTATCACCACATTCAGTGTTTGGAGCCCCCAAAACACTGCTCTAAAAGATACTAAATACTACTAAACATCATCAATGGGAATCTTTCTTTCTTTCTTTCTTTCTTTCTTTCTTTCTTTCTTTCTTTCTTTCTTTCTTTCTTTCTTTCTTTCTTTCTTTCTTTCTTTCTTTCTTTCTTTCTTTCTTTCTTTCTTTCTTTCTTTCTTTCTTTCTTTCTTTGTTTCATGCTCCTTCTTGCCTTCCTTCCTTCCTTCCTTCTTCCCTTCCTTCCTTCCTTCCTTCCTTCCTTCCTTCCTTCCTTCCTTCCTTCCTTCCTTCCTTCCTTCCTTCCTTCCTTCCTTCCTTCCTTCCTTCCTTCCTTCCTTCTTTACTCCCTTCTTTCCTTCCTTCTTTTTCTCTCTTCCTTTCTTCCTTATTTTCTCCCTTCCTTCCTTGTTTTCTTCCTTCCTTGTTTTCTTCCTTCCTTCCTTCCTTCCTTCCTTCCTTCCTTCCTTCCTTCCTTCCTTCCTTCCTTCCTTCCTTCCTTCCTTCCTTCTTTACTCCCTTCTTGCCTTCCTTCTTTTTTCCCTTCCTTCCTTCTTCCCTTCCTTCCTTCCTTCCTTCCTTCCTTCCTTCCTTCCTTCCTTCCTTCCTTCCTTCCTTCCTTCCTTCCTTCCTTCCTTCCTTCCTTCCTTCCTTCCTTCCTTCTTTACTCCCTTCTTTCCTTCCTTCTTTTTCTCTCTTCCTTTCTTCCTTATTTTCTCCCTTCCTTCCTTGTTTTCTTCCTTCCTTCCTTCCTTCCTTCCTTCCTTCCTTCCTTCCTTCCTTCCTTCCTTCCTTCCTTCCTTCCTTCTTTACTCCCTTCTTGCCTTCCTTCTTTTTTCCCTTCCTTCCTTCCTTCCTTCCTTCCTTCCTTCCTTCCTTCCTTCCTTCCTTCCTTCCTTCCTTCCTTCCTTCCTTCCTTCCTTCCTTCCTTCCTTCCTTCCTTCCTTCCTTCCTCCCTTCCTTCCTTCCTTCCTTCCTTCCTTCCTTCCTTCCTTCCTTCCTTCCTTCCTCCCTTCCTTCCTTCCTTCCTTCCTTCCTTCCTTCCTTCTTTACTCCCTTCTTTCCTTCCTTCTTTTTCTCTCTTCCTTTCTTCCTTATTTTCTCCCTTCCTTCCTTGTTTTCTTCCTTCCTTCCTTCCTTGTTTTCTTCCTTCCTTCCTTCCTTCCTTCCTCCCTTCCTTCCTTCCTTCCTTCCTTCCTTCCTTCCTTCCTCCCTTCCTTCCTTCCTTCCTTCCTTCCTTCCTTCCTTCCTTCCTTCCTTCCTTCCTTCCTTCCTTCCTTCCTCCCTTCCTTCCTTCTTTACTCCCTTCTTTCCTTCCTTCTTTTTCTCTCTTCCTTTCTTCCTTATTTTCTCCCTTCCTTCCTTGTTTTCTTCCTTCCTTCCTTCCTTCCTTGTTTTCTTCCTTCCTTCCTTCCTTCCTTCCTTCCTTCCTTCCTTCCTTCCTTCCTTCCTTCCTTCCTTCCTTCCTTCCTTCCTTCCTTCCTTCCTCCCTCCCTCCCTCCCTCCCTCCCTCCCTCCCTCCCTCCCTCCCTCCCTCCCTCCCTTCCTTCCTTCCTTCCTTCCTTCCTTCCTTCCTTCCTTCCTTCCTTCCTTCCTTCCTTCCTTCCTTCCTTCTTTCCTTCCTTCCTTCCTTCCTTCCTTCCTTCCTTCCTTCCTTCCTTCCTTCCTTCCTTCCTTCCTTCCTTCCTTCCTTCCATAAATCATCTTTACACAAAAACGTCATCAACAGGAATTTATCGTTTTTACCGCGAGATGACAAATTCTTACCGTGGGGAATTTTTTTGACGGTATATCATGAACTGTAAAATATCGCCCATTCCTAATTCTGCCACAGCGCTACGTGAAGCCGTCCCATCGCTCATCGTACATACCTGCCTTTTCTCTTTGTGTGTGCCACCGTGTCGTTTCGTACACGTGTTTTTTGCAGCGTAACTGTCGGCTGCTCCGCAGTTTCTTCAGTCGAAGGCAGAAGAAGCTCACGCTGACGCTGCAGGACGGCGTGGCCGGAGGTGACATGGAGTCATATCTCGATATTTTCTAGCTGAATGGCGATACTCGATATATATCGATATTTTTTCTGTGCCTTAATTGGGGTTTCCCCCAAAGCATTATAGCATAGCATCTCTGTTAGCATCTCTGTTAGCATCTCTGTTAGCTTCATTTTTTTCTGAGGCAAACCCTTAAAAAAACCGTCAGTTTTAATACAAAGCCTCGTGCCAAATGTCACACAGGTTCCTTTATTAACAGAGGTCTGCACAATATCAAAATGTATTAAACAAATGAAATAAAAATAAACTGCCTGCATATATAGAATAAAAATGCTTCTTGAATAAAATAAAACAAATATCCCTTTCCTGTATAACAATTAAATTAAAATACACTGTGCAATTAATACAATGTAGACAGTAACAGGCAGACTTTTCCACTGAGGTTGACAGTTGTGCAAATAACAAAACATTTGTGCAAATCTCAAATAAAACATTCAAGTCAATTTGTCACAAAATCATAAAAAAAATGTAAATGTTTTTTTTTTTTTAAATCGATATAAACAATATTGTCTCGTACCATATCAAGTTTGAAAATATATCGATATATATTCAAATCTCGATATATCGCCCAGCCCTAGTACCTACACAAGCGGTGCCCTGCAGTGTGTACGTGTGTGTGGACGTGTCCGTGTTTTCTGCAGATCTTCCAGCGAGGCCTCGCATGTGCTGACAGGACCCCCATTCACCTCCCCGGTCCCCCCTCCAAATCCTATTTCTTTTTTCCTTTATGTGGATGTTTGTGTGCCAGCAGGCTTGATCTGCTCAGTGTGGGTCTGATGTGGAAGTGATTGACAGCAGAGCAGTCACAAGGGTGATTGAGAGCAGTTGTGGGAAGAGAGGGACCTTACAGCCTCGGCTGCCTCCAGCCCTGAGGGGGACAGAGACAAAGGCAGCGAGATGGTGAAGAGGCAGTCTAAACAGATTAATATGATACACACAGACGGGAGACTGTGCGCATCAGAAAAAGTTGCAAAATAAATGATATCTTGCATTGGTTGGCTCTCCCATGCAGGAACCTGTTTTTTAGCTGGGAAAAAAAAAACACATACACACACAAGATAAAATGTTGCTTAGTGCTGATAAAAAGCAGCCTCGCTTCTTTGTAATCACCCTGCCTGTTCCCTGATCTCATGGGTGGGAAACCCTCGGGACCAGGGAGGTTTATGGGAAACGGCTCATACTCCTGCAGTGATGTCATACGTCGGAGACAAACCAAGCTCCCCCTGATACGACGAAGGGGAGGGCAAGGGATCTGAAACACGAACGGGCTCTTAATTAAGCTAAGTTGTCTATCAGGCCCTTCTTATCCCCACAGTTCTCATTGTTAGTGCACAAAGCGCTCGGAGAAGTGCCATCTGCCAAAATCATATCGCAGAGAAACGTACAATAGCTTGGCTTGATTCATGTGGTCTATCTGGATTTCATGCTGTTAAAATATCTAATAAAGCAGAAATTTCCTCACAAATGATCATCAACAGTTTGAATCTTTTTTTTGAATTTGCTTTGGCTGCCATGCAACAGACAGAGGTGTCAAGTAACAAAGTACAAATACTTTGTTACCTTACTTAAGTAGAAATTTTGGTTATCTATACTTCACTGGAGTAATTATTTTTCAGACGACTTTTTACTTTTACTCCTTACATTTTCACACAATTATCTGTACTTTTTACTCCTTACATTTTAAAAACAGCCTCGTTACTCTATTTCATTTCGGCCTTTAAAAAATACTATCCAGTTAAATTGCTCCATCCGGATAGAGTGAATTTGGTTGTGGTTGTTTCAGATGTTCTTGTCCAGTTTTGTTCTTACATCCGTTCCCTCAGATTCCTGCAACTAAACTTGGATGTACATTCCAATAAAGGTTAGGATAAATGATAACATGCCTCCGAAGTTTGACTTTTTGCACCATTACAATACTTATAGGCAACTAGTCATCATATCTCCTGCTCTCTGAAACACATGTTAATGCTCAATAGTACACATATATGCTTCTTTAATATATTTGCATTATACTAAGATGCATTCATTTTCAATGGCTTTTGTCCTTAATGGCTTTTTTCCCCCTTACATTACTTTTACTTTTATACTTTAAATAGTTTTGAAACCAGTACCTTTATACTTTTACTCGAGTAAAAAACTTGAGTTGATACTTCAACTTCTACAGGAGTATTTTTAAACTCTAGTATCTATACTTCTACCTGAGTAATGAATGTGAATACTGAAGACACCTCTGGCCACAGACACCCAGAGCCGAAGTCCTAGGAGAGTAAACCAGGTGTGAAGTGACTCGGAGGAAATATCCACACAGGTACAGAGAGTGTATACAATAACCTTTTTTTTATTGGGATTTTTTGTTCTTTACAGTTTTTATGCATGCATGTGTGCAGGAGAGACAACCACCACATCCCCGCCTGAGCAACGCCAGAGAGAGAGAGCAGGCCAGTGGCCATCTGGGTTTAGAGGTGTCTTTAAATGCAGAGGTGTAAATCTACTGCCCATGTGCTGGAGGGGATGTCCGTTTCACTCTGGGCCACAGACCCACTCACAGATCAATAAAGTTAACTCAAAACATTCACACTCTGCCATCTGAAATCAACCATTTAATGAGTTGCTGTTCCTGTAAAAATGGAAAAGGCCCCTTCAGATTTATTAGAAAGGAGAGAGTAGAATTCCAGAGAGGAAGAAGCAAGAGGACGAGGACAAAACGCTCGCACAACCCACGGTGTTTTTTGTTTGGATTCATTTTCTTTGCATTTAATAACCGCCGACTGTGTTTGCCATGGAACACGCAAATAATGAAAAGGGGCTTCTTGATCCGTGTTTTACGAGGCAGCGTATGCTCAAATATGATGGCAGGCCTTTTACAGTGGTAAGCATGGAAAGGCTCCAGACTGTAAAGCAGTCTTAGTAATGAAATTTCACATAGAATCCTGAACATATTCCAAATGTGTGTCTGCTTTCGGGGAAGAAAAGAACTGCCAGAGGCAAAATCGCTCTTCAATATGTTTAGAAATGTTTTTTTTTAATCTACAAACAAGACTAAATGCTGAGTAAAACACTAAGGTAGTGGCTACTTTTATTTCCACCAGCCCACAAAGTAGCTCCCCTTTGCCGATGTGTTCAAGAAATTGTGGGAAACTGTTAACACATTTGCAAGGAACCTGACATGTGGCCTTCTTTGTGAAAGTCAGCAAAATACTCATTTCTGAAGTGCTTTCTAATATATTTTTTATTTACGTAAACCATTCGACTCTACTTGCTCCTGTTTTTTTTTTTCTCCAAAATTCACACTTTTTAAATCCCCTGCATTGGCCCCATAAACTCATGTTCATTCCAACGCTGGTGTTTATCTGAAAAATCATAGGTGATCGGTTTATGTTCATGGAGTGCATACTTCAGCCTCCCCTCAAACGCTTGCCCCCCAAACTTCCGGGCCCCCAAGTCCTCCGGGGGCCTCATACGAGGAAGAAAGAGACATGAAAATGTCCATTTTTTTAACGTTCACATTTTTCTTTTGGGGTTTACATTACTAAATGAAAAGGGCCGATCCCTCTAGCAGCTGCCAGACAGAGAATAGACTCGTGGGATTGTGTTACCAGCGCACACTGCTTTACGGTGGTTGCAAAGAAAATCCTACAAGTTAACAAGTGCATATGGAAGGAATTAGATGCTAGGCTCCGTGCTGTGTCGCCTTCGTCTCGTCAGGTGTGGCGTTTCGGGGCTAAATCTGCGATGCCTCCGGATGCACGGGGTGACAGGCGCTGACAGTTGAAGGCGCAGGTCAGGAGCGCGTGCTGCAAGGGCCAGTTTGTGTCACAACTCGAGCAGTTTGGCTCCGTGTGGAGACGTTCCCGGTGTGGCGTGCAGTTAGGGTCGCCACCTTTCAGAAATAGAAATAAGGGACACCCTGATTTCAGCAGCGCAGGAGCCAAAAAAAAAAGCCCCAAAACTTCTAAACTGAATAAAAATGTGTTTATTTTACATGAAAAAACTAAATGCTTTGATTTAAAGTTTAAAGTGCTTTAATAGCATTGAACTTGCATGACTGTGCAGACAAACAACCATACTAGCAACTGAAATATCCTCCTATGCTACGTATGTCCACATCAGCCCAGATGTATAATATAGCCTATAGGTGAAGAATATGGTGTAAAAGTTAATTTATTTCAATAATTCAACTAGAATATGGTGTAAAAGTTAATTTATTTCAATAATTCAACTAGAATATGGTGTAAAAGTTAATTTATTTCAATAATTCAACTAGAATATGGTGTAAAAGTTAATTTATTTCAATAATTCAACTAGAATATGGTGTAAAAGTTAATTTATTTCAATAATTCAACTAGAATATGGTGTAAAAGTTAATTTATTTCAATAATTCAACTAGAATATGGTGTAAAAGTTAATTTATTTCAATAATTCAACTAGAATATGGTGTAAAAGTTAATTTATTTCAATAATTCAACTAGAATATGGTGTAAAAGTTAACTTATTTCAATAATTCAACTAGAATATGGTGTAAAAGTTAATTCATTTCAATAATTCAACTAGAATATGGTGTAAAAGTTAATTCATTTCAATAATTCAACTAGAATATGGTGTAAAAGTTAATTTATTTCAATAATTCAACTAGAATATGGTGTAAAAGTTAATGAAAATACGGTACAAATCGTGTCCCGTATTAGTTCAATACGGGACGCAACATTTTTTTCTCAAATAAAGGACAATTCCGTATTTTACGGGACGGGTGGCAACCCTACGTGCAGTATTTTCTCAGGAGGCCGCGACACACTGAGCAGGAGAGGTGCCTAAATGCATGTGAGGCACTGCCGTGTTTGTGCTGGTAATAGCTTGTTTGCGTGAGTGTGTGTGAGCCTGTATGTTTATGCTGCTAATGGAGGTTTAATAAGGAGTTGGCGGATTTGTCAGCACTCGGCTGGGACGGAGGGACCTGGACTCTGTATATTTTGGATAAACACAAAAGAAATTCACTCCAGGTTTTCTCCTGTCTTCTACCGCCTGTTAGATTATATCCTGTTAGTTTGAAAGGCAAATATGTTACAGTGGGTTTTAAAGTGCTTTAAAAAAAAACTAAACAAAACAATATTCCAACATTTTGGAAAATGGGTATATTATTAAGGAGGTAGTGGCTAATGAAAAGTTTAAAGCGGCTCATGTCCGTGCATGAAGTACAGAGTCGATTAGTTCAGGATAAACACTGGAATCATGGGAAAACTGTTGATCGGGTTTGTGCAAAAGTCAGCTTTGCAGTTACAAACATTGATAAACTGTTTGCATAAAACATTAGCTTTTACAAAAATATGTAAAAATGGAGAGGAAAGTGAAAAAGTCGCTTGTTCTTCCCTGCTTTGATCGTATTTGCTTCACAGTAGAGAGTGCATTCAGGGCTTATTGCTGTTTTTTAATTGTCTAGAGTCGTTATGGAAATATTCATTTCATGTACTTTCGAACATGGAACAAAAGATTTGTTTTTTTTTTAGTTTCCACAAGGCAATACTTTATCAAATTCACCATTTCTGGATTAAAAGACATCAAAATTGATGTCCCAAGATCTAAATCATTCGACATGTGTTCATTATGTGGGATGTCCAGAACGAGAGAAGCAGGATGAGATATAACCCAGTTTATATCTCCGGATCTGGATCATTTAACAATGACTGAGCTAACTGATATAGACATAAAATAAAGGTTACTCTTTCAAATGGACTGAGCAAAGCAAAGCTGTATTTGTCATGTGTTTTATGTAACGTTGGTGTATTTAATTAAAAGCCAGAAAAGGGAAACTGCTTAAGAGCTTAGGTTTTTACCCCCGTTCCTGCGGATGCTTCTGTGAGGAGGGTTACTATGGGAGACATATGGAGCTGGGGGTGGTGATGGAGTTGTAATGTAGTCACAACAGAGGGTTCAGAGCCAAAGGAAACAGGGGTCTTTCTCTTTTCTAAACAGGATGAGAGGACGAGACCACACGCACAGCACACTGTATGATGTATATGTATCTGCATGCAGATCAAACGACCTCATACGTTTCTAATATATCAGATTTTCTACCTATTTGGTTATTTTTACTTGATCCTTTGGTTCCTTTCGCTTCCTTCGCTTTCAAAGACTCTCATAACTGGTCCCCCGTGCAGAGCTCTGCTCTCCCGGATGCTGCATGAATGCCTCTACTGTTTTCTTCCTCTTATCTTTTTATTCTTCCAACTCCTCTTCCTCCTCCCCATCCTCCCCATCCTCCTCCTCCTCCTCCTGACAAGGATGGACTTTATCTTCATATTCGTTACTCACTCCTGATTGTATGCAGGGAGCAAATGCACTGATGTAGTTTGTCTGGTCTGTCCCGCCGTGGATCTGCAACACTTTTATCAAGCAAAACACACTATTTTCTTTTCCACGTTGCTGCATGCATGTGTGTGTGTGTGTGTGTGTGTGTGTTTTCGAATGACTTCACCACCGAAGGCTTGTGAATAGAATAGAATAGAATAGAATAGAATAGAATAGAAGACTTTATTGATCTCCCAGAGGAGAAATTCAGTCGTGCAGCAGCCAAAACACACACACGCTTTATACAAAAAATGTAAAATAGAAATAACCAATAAATAGTTAAATAATAAAAAAGAGCAATATTGCTTTGGGGTTTTTTTTTTTTTTTTTTTTTTTTTTTTCCTTTCTTTTTTTTTCTCCCCCTTTTTATTCATCTATTTTTTAATTCATACTGTTTAGCTTTAATACTTAAATATTACTTATATATAAGAATATAATCATTTTCGTGTATTTGTCATTGTTTTGTGTGGATTTTTTGTTCTGTTCTTAATCCAAAAAAAAAAAAAAAAAAAAGGAGGTAGACTGTATATCTTTTTTTTTGTTTATTCCTGTTCAACTGTGCCTTACCCCCTAATAAAAATATCAAAACAAAAAAGAGCAATATAAAAAGTAGAAAAAGAGTATGTACAAGAGAGAAAAAAATAGTGAACACCAAAAAAACGGATAATATTTACAAAATATTTACAAATATTTTCAAAAATACGTGAGGTATTTAGTGGTTATTGCACTTACAAAGAGACAGGTTTATTGCACACGGGTGGCTACAGTTGCTTATTATACAGTCTGGCCTTTAGAAGAGAGAGACGTCATGTCCGTGACTGTTTGACTGATCAGAAATCTGCAGCACGAACCCACAACTATGATAGATCAGGATTTTATTTGGTAATGAGGATGGTTTTGGTTTAAATGTCATAAACGGAGAAAGGAGGGAATCTTTTTCTGCAATTAACTGAGTCACTCACACCACAGTCACGTTAAATACAAAAATGTTGTTTAGTGACTTTTTTTGACTTCATCTGTGACACACAGCCCTTTGTATCTGTGTGTGTGTGCGTGTGTGTGTGTGTGTGTGTGTGTGTCAGGGCGTGTATAAGGGCCTGAGGTGTTATTCCAGGTGTTTTGTCAAAGATGGTGTGTGTAAATCAGCTGGAGGCCGGACATAGGAGGGCTACCATCCTTCATCGCCATGCATGGTCTGTGCATGTGTGCGTCTCAGGCAGAGATAAAGAAAGTATGTTGGCTCAGGAAGTGGAGGCGGATTTTGAAATCTACAGACACCCAGAGATGCTTTGATATATTATATGAAGGAGCGGACGGAGAACCGGCAGCGTTTAGGGGTGTGTGTGTGTGTGTGTGTGTGTGTGTGTGTATAAACAGGTACCCCCACATTGCTACAAGCACAGAGCAAAGGGAAATCCTCTGTGTAGGTGTGTGTGTGTCGGTGTGTGTGTGATGTAATTGTGTAATTGTAACGTGTAACTCTCAAGGTTGCAAGTTGGCATTAAAGGTGATTAACAGCTGCAGTTAAACAGGACATAAATACCATATTCTGATTCTTATCGGAGCATTTGTAATGGCAACAGTCCAACAAAAACCTTCACAAACGTGTTTCATGAAGATAAATTCATTCACCTGGATATGAATGTTGAAAAATTACTGCTTTAATGAACATTAAATACTGCCTCATTTAATAAAACACTCGACGAAGGGAGCCAGGCACCAAAGAAATTACCTAGACTATCAAAATAAAATATATAGTTCAGATTGTTACACTTGGAAACCCGGTGCTACTATTGTTGGATGATGTAGTAACACGGGTGAATGCACCACTGTGCATTTTGCACATTGCAATACCTCTCTCAACTTAAGCAGCATTTATTTGTGATCATAAACTTAATGAAACCCAACAGGAAACCATAAAAAACCACATCAAAAAAGGAAATTTGATTAAAAGTTTCTTCATATACAGTTAATGTATTGGTTAATCAATGAAGTCCAGAGGGTCCGAGCCTAGGGCTGGGCGATATGGACCAAAAGTCATAATGGCGATACTCGATATATATCGATATTTTTTTCTGTGCCATAATTGGGTTTCCCCCAAAGCATTATAGCATAGCATCTCTGTTAGCTTCATTTTTTTCTGAGGCAAACCCTTAAAAAAACAGTCAGTTTTAATACAAAGCCTCGTGCCAAATGTCACACAGGTTCCTTTATTAACAGAGGTCTGCACAATATAAAAATGTATAAAACAAATGAAATAAAAATAAACTGCCTGCATATATAGAATACAAATGCTTCTTGAATAAAATAAAACAAATATCCCTTTCCTGCATAACAATTACATTAAAATACACTGTGCAATTAATACAATGTAGACAGTAACAGGCAGACTTTTCCACTGAGGTTGACAGTTGTGCAAATAACAAAACATTTGTGCAAATCTCAAATAAAACATTCAAGTCAATTTGTCACAAAATAAGCTATATCAAAATCATAAAAAAATATATATATACATATATTTTTTTAATAATCGATATAAACGATATTGTCTCGTACCATATCGCGTTTGAAAATATATCGATATATATTAAAATCTCGATATATCGCCCAGCCCTAGCCGAGCCACAATTTAGCTAAGCATTAACCTGGAGTTTCAGAGAAATCTGAGTATACATGCACGAGAAGAGTAAGCAAGCGAGAAGGAGGACAACAACATGCAAACATATGGATGCAGCAGCTCTGTAAATCTCGTACATACTAAACCTGATCATGTTGTCCGGAAAGGGGAGTCCCTAACTCGGCTAAATCAGGATTAGGACGCATTATCTGGCACTAAAAGCTTGATCTCAAGAGCTTCAGTTTGGTTTGACTAGGGCTGGGGATCGATTCAAATGTCAAGAATTGATTGGATTCCGATTCTTAAGATTCAGAATCGATTATCAAGATTTGATTCGATCCGATTCCGATATTGATTTGGGTTAGTGTTATTAAATAACTGTTTTTTGAGCTGTTGCATGAATTATATGACTGTAGTTATGCAAAATATTAATACTAGTATTATATTGAGATTCAACAGCAAGTATTGGCAGCTAATGATGCTGTAAGGACCAATCAGCTCCCAGAATGCTGATAGAACTGCTTTCAGAAACATCGTGGGTCAGAATTACCAAACAGATCCAGGGAGGAAACAGAGACGGATGAAATCGCTTTTATTTTTTCCCACATTCCGTTTTTATTTGTTCCATTTTCGGTCTATTTTGGTTTTTAGTTTTTGAGCATTTGGTTTTTAGCATTTTTTGCAAATGTAACCCCAAGACAGTATATAAAGTAATGAAATATAGACAATTTATGCAATTATAACCTAACACTTTAATGTTTTCATACCTTTAAACATATTTAAAGGCAAAAACATGGCACCAGTTATTCTTGTGTCCAACAAAACATTCCTTTTTTGGGGATAAACAAAAAAATAACCAAAAGTTGTAATGTAATGATGAAAAAAAAAATATACATAAATACATACATACATACATAAAATAAAAAAATGAATAAATAAATCGATCTTTAGACATATGAATCAATTTTTAGGAATTAATATGAGAATCGATTTAGAATTGGGAAATTGATTTTTTCAACACAGGCCTAGGTTTGACTACAGCCAAGGTAAGGTGTATACATGACTTTTAAAACGTTGATATCGGTCTGATTAAGGCAACAATTCGACTTTCTTTTAGTGCATGTAAAAAAGTGCCCCATCAAGACTCAACTGTTGGTCTATGTATGAAATACACCAAAGTTCTTGCAGGAATCACACATGAGTTCAGCATGTTTGAGTTTATTATCTGTCCATTTTATTAGGAGGTGTGTCAAAGAAAGCAAGTACTTATGTAGACTGCATTTAAAAGACCCAAAACAAAACCTCCGTGTAACAAAAGCGAGCGCTCGTGTGATATATAATCAGAGGTGGACAGAGTACTTGACCCCAGTACTTGAGTAATAGTACAAATACTACTGGTCAAAATTTACTCCGTTACAAGTAAAAGTAGCTCAGTCAAAATATTACTTGAGTAAGAGTAGAAAAGTACTTGCTTTTAAAGGTACTTAAGTATCCAAAAGTAAATGCTTTTAAATTTACTTTAAGTAAAAGTAAGAGTAAGAGTAAGAGTAAATTTCTTATTTTCCACATCAGCAAATTACTATATTTTTTCTAAATTAATTTAAGGATCTTTTAACTCTTGTTTTTGAGAATTAACTCTTTGAAACCAGCTGCACTGATGTGCTGCTTTTAGAACCACAATGTTATATAAAACCTGCAGAAACACCAAAAACAAATCAAATGAATGGGATCATAAGAGGACAGCAGATGATGCAGAGTTTATTAACAATCATGAACTGAAACCAAATGAACCTGCACCATCCAACTAAGTCTGGATCCCCCTCAAAGACCACTGCTTTACAGAAAACTACATCTCTGCTTTCAATAACTCAATGTTGTAGCCATTGTTGCGGCTATGTCTTGACAAACGCAGGCTACTTTGGCGGTATCGTTTTGAGGAGGCTTGACGTATTTCCGCTTTACGTACATCCCAGTGGAGAGCGTGCACTGTGATAGGTCTCCTCCTTTGACAAAAACAGCTTGTGTCCAATAGGATTTTAGGGAAGAAGAAAAAAGAGCAGACCTGAAAGTAACGAGTACTTTTCAGCCTTCCTAGAAATTTACTCGAGTAAAAGTAAAAATATTTGTCTTGGAAATGTATTCAAGTAAGAGTAATAAGTACCAAAGAAATCTAATACTCAAGTAAAGTACAAATCCTCTGGATATGTACTTAAGTACAGTACTCAAGTAAATTTACTCCGTTACTGTCCACCACTGTATATAATGGACAACATGAGGAAATAATGTCAGAGCAGTTGGAAAACCTGTGATCAGCGGAAGGAAATTGAGAAGACGCATCATTTCCAAGCGGCGTACCTGGCTGAAGGTGAAGTCAGAAAGCAGAGCTGTCTCAGTTTGGAAACTGCAGGCCGCGTCTCTATCCGCACGTCTGCAGAAATCCAGTCTGCATCAGATTTCAAACAAACCTTCAAATGTGGTTTCCAGTGGTGGAAACGCCAAAAAAACTGCTGCAATGCTTGTGACTTAATGTTGGCGTTATTAACACAGTAACATGAGTAACGCAATAAAACTGCTCAGCATGATTTATAATGATTAATAAAAAACAAATAGGGACTGGCACCAATTAAATATTCAGTCATCAGATTTCAAAAGCAGGATTTTAATCCCCTGTGCTTCATTGTCACAGAGTGTCCTGCGACAAGGCTCGTAACGGGAGGGGTTGCCGGTCTATTTGTGTACGATTTAAGTAATGAGGTAATGATTGGGTCGTAAAACAAACACAAGTATTAACAGGATGAGAGAGAGAATTTAAATTCCTCGGAAACGACGCAAAGACCTCCAACAACAGCGATACATTTCAACACTGAGATGATCAATGCTGCATCACGTCCCCATTTTCTAGGGCCACGCCGATGATTTAAATGTATTTACAGCCGTATACTGTGTGTGGTTCTGGACGTGGACACGGTCCGCTGCGCACACAAAATCACCACAGTCGGTAAGTCTGCGTCTCAAACTTCAGACTTGTATTGAGTCCACGGGGATAAAAGGGAGGCTTTATTCTGGTGGGGATGATGAAAGAGGTGTGTCACAGTGTTATATTTACGAGGTAAAAATAAATGTGAGAGAAGAATTTTAACTGCAGGATAAAAGTAAATGATCTAGAATCTTTATCAATTGAAACCAGTTGAGTTTGACTCACGTTCAAGGAATCCAGCGGACCTTAAAGTCAAGTCAGTTTTGCTTTTTGTATTGACTTTATCGGCGTAATGTCATTTTATCCAGGAAAACGTGTTCCTATCTTCACCTGCTCTTGCGACCTCAATATATCATATGAGATTTCTATGTAAGTTAGCAGTTTTACAGTCCTTAAGTGAGATTTTGAATGTGATTTAAACAAATGAGCGCAGCTGATGTACCGGTGCAGAGTGCTGTAGGTGTGCTGGTCCAGAGAGAATCACCTCTGACCTGAGAACTGTCGTTAAGGGAAGTGACACCATTTGCTGCTTATCCTTTAGCTTCTGGTGACCCTGCAGGACCTCGGCCTCCACCACACATGGAGGAACAACTCTGTGATCTGAAAAGCAGTTTCTTTTAACCAGGAGCAACAGCGTCCAGAATGATTAATCAATCAATCAATCTTTATTTCTAAAGCCCTTTACAACTAGGGTTGCCACCCGTCCCGTAAAATACGGAATTGTCCTTTATTTGAGAAAAAAATGTTGCGTCCCGTATTGAACTAATACGGGACACGATTTGTACCGTATTTTCCTTAACTTTTACACCATATTCTAGTTGAATTATTGAAATAAATTAACTTTTACACCATATTCTAGTTGAATTATTGAAATAAATTAACCTTTACACCATATTCTAGTTGAATTATTGAAATAAGTTAACTTTTACACCATATTCTAGTTGAATTATTGAAATAAATTAACTTTTACACCATATTCTAGTTGAATTATTGAAATAAATTAACTTTTACACCATATTCTAGTTGAATTATTGAAATAAGTTAACTTTTACACCATATTCTAGTTGAATTATTGAAATAAATTAACTTTTACACCATATTCTAGTTGAATTATTGAAATAAATTAACTTTTACACCATATTCTTCACCTGTAGGCTATATTATACATCTGGGCTGATGTGGACATACGTAGCATAGGAGGATATTTCAGTTGCTAGTATGGCTGTCTGTCTGTACAGTCATGCAAGTTCAATGCTATTAAAGCACTTTAAACTTTAAATCAAAGCATTTTGTTTTTTCATATAGAATAAACACATTTTTATTCAGTTTAGAAGTTCTGGGGCTTTTTTTTTGGCTCCTGCGCTGCTGAAATCAGGGCGTCCCTTATTTCTATTTCTGAAAGGTGGCAACCCTATTTACAACACACAGGGTGACCAAAGTGCTTTACATTAAAATCCACATTAAAACAAACAATTTAAAAACAACATAATAAAACCATTAAAATGAAATTAAGAATATATCACATCAACACTGTGTATTAAAAGCCAGTCTGAGGCCCCGTTTACACGGAGCAAAAACGGAGGCGTTTTCATGCGTTTTGGCCGTTCGTTTACACGAAAACGGAGCTCAAAGTCACCAAAAAAGATCATTTCTGAAAACTCCGGCCAAAGTGGAGATTTGCAAAAACTCAGTTTTCACGTTTGCGTCTAAACAGAGGAAAACAGAGATTTAGGCTTCAGAACGTCACATTATGAGACAGAAACGTCACCAGCGTCATGAGTGACACCTGTGTTTATAATTAGTTTGGCCACCGTCAATATTTTCTTGTATTTTACCTGTTTTAAATTCTAAAGTCACACTTAAAAGTAACTCCACTTCTCTGTCACTCCAAACCAAAGACTCTCATTCCGTCTTGGAAGTAAAGCCTGATTTATGGTTCCGCGTTACACCAACGCAGAGCCTACGGCGTAGGGTACGCGGCGACGCGCACCGTACGTACGTAGGCTACGCCGTCGATTTAACGCAGAACCATATTATTCAGGCTTCACACGTGTCATTTGTTGATGTTTTTTTCCAGGATTCTGATTGGCTAGCATGACTTTATCTTCTCGTTACACTGCCCCCTGCAGGTTTGGCTGCTCATAGCACCTTAACAACATATTTATGCGGGTTCGTGTAAACAAAGAGAATTTGAAAACGATCTCGTGTAAACAATGGAATTTTTCTCAAGATTTAGGTCGATTGCTGTTATTGTTTTGGTTGGCTCCGTGCCGGTTTCGTGCTTTGTTTGTGGTTTTTTGTTGCAGATTTCCAGTGCTTGACGTGTGTCTCCGTGTGTTCCTGCTTCCTGGATTGGCAGTGGAGGTCGTCACCCCCCGCCCCCCCCCCCCCCCAAAAAAAAAAAAAAAAAAAAAAAACACTGGGTTTGTATGTGTATATTTATGTATGTGTACGCATATGTGTGCGTATATATATGTATATATATTAAATATATTAAATATAGTAATAATGCACACATATACACTTTTGGTTTCTACCGTCATGGTATCAATCAATAATATGTGTGCAAAAAAAAAACAAAAAAAAAACCATGGAATTTTTCAAAACGTAGAGGGGGAAATATCCGTTTTTGTAAATACCCGGCTATGTGTAAACGGGGCCTTATTCCAGAGTCCTGGTCCAGCAACGGAGAAGGCCCGATCACCCCAGAGTTTAGTCCTGGTCCTGGGGACTTCCAGCAGGAGCTGATTTGAGGACCGTAGGCCTCTAGTGGAGTTCTGAACTCACACTTGTTCACATAAATAAACAGGGGCAAGCCCATTGAGGGCTTTAAAAACAAAGATTAACATTTTAAAATCAATTCTAAAAGAAACAGGAAGCCAGTGAAGAGCAAATAAAACCGGAGTGATGTGTTCGCGACGTCGAGTATTAGTTAAAAAACGTGCAGCTGCATTCTGAACAAGCTGAAGACGGCTAAGAGAAGACTTGGAGACACCAACATACAAAGCATTGCAATAGTCAATCAGTGGCGTCAATTCAGTGGAAGCTAAGGTATGGCAAGGTTACGAGTCACAGAACTTAACTAGAGTATCAATCAACACGTCCAGCAAATACTCATCACAGAAGTCTGATATGTAGCTTATCTGTGTGGTCAAGAAAATGGGAACTTTTTCAAATGCAGTCTCGCTCACTGCAAAAACTCAAAATCTTACCAGGAATATTTTCACTTATTTCTAGTTAAAATGTCTCATTTTTAGTCAAAAAATCTAATTACACTTAAAACAAGAGTAATCACCAGAAAAATAACTTGTTATTTGACCATTTCCACCTGTTTCAAGTAAATTTTCACTTGAAATAAGTAGAAAAATCTGATTTATCTTCTTATTACAAGCAAAACAATCTTGTTCCATTGGCAGATTTTTCCACTTATTTTAAGTGAAAATCTACTTGAAACAGGTGAAAATGGTTGTTTTTGAGTCTTGTCTTAAATGCAATGAATTTTTTTTGGACTAAAAATTAGACATTTTAACTAGAAATAAGACAAATATTCTTGTTAAGATTTTCAGTTTTTGCAGTGTATAATAACTAGTGAAATCGATCATGTTGTTCTGATTTGCATTTTGTAGTTATTCTATATGTATTAAGTAATAGAATAATCAATACAAATAGACACAGAGTAATCCCATAAATGTATTTAAAAAACAAACATTTACATTTTCCCTTGAAGCCGAGGAGTGGCGGCTGCCGTACCTTCATACCCAATTGACGCCCCTGTAGTCAATTCTCGAGCTTATAAAAGCATGAATGTTTTTTTCCAAGTCTGCACGATTTAAGAATGGCTTTACTTTCGCTTCGTGCTGCAGACCGGCTCCAACACAGTCACTCTATTGCCACTTCATTGCAGCAACTGCCGACTGTGATGTGCTATTGTATATATAGCCTCAGATATCACGCTGATGGCTCACCTCAACACTGCGCAGCCTGAACCTTTGAACCAAGTGAAAACACCCACACACACACACACACACACACTAGCTTCAGGAAAAAGCTCTGCAGAGGGCATATTGTGTTGTATCTCACTGTGACTCCCGGAAACTCTGCGCTAACTTCCACCATCAGTAGGATGAAAAGAGTTCAGGGAGCTAGAGTTCCACTCCCTACAGTGTGTGAGTCTGTGTGTGTGTGTGTGTGTGTGTGTGTGTGTGTGTGAGAGAGAGTTTGAGTGAGTCTGTGGGAGTATAACACAGCCTTGGAGCCCATATCTCCTGTCTTTGCGGTTCCAGCATAAGCACATTACAAATTCACACATGCCCCTACCAACACCCCCATACTTCAAACTCCTATTGCTCCACATCTGATACAATCACAACATGGCTACAAAGCGGCTGCCAGACAGGGGGTACCGGTGTCAGTGTGTGTCTGTGTGTGTGTGAGCGTTTGTGTGTGTCCCCAGCTCCATTCATGAGGCAGGATGTGGGTTTTTTGGCGCTTGCTGTAAAATGGTGAGAATTTCCCTAAACCTCAAAAGCTCTTCATGCGTACACACAAACACCCAACGCCAAGACGTCCTTCATCTCTAACTGTTTTAGGCTATTTTAAGCACAGAAACGCTAAACCCATAAAGGGCAAATATAGCATTGGATTTTTTTTTTCAGGCTTCCTTTTTTCTGGTGAAAATGGTGTCAAAGGGCATCTAGTTATGGAGCCAAATCAAGGCCAAAAGTTTTGCTAATTTGAAAACAAGATTTGAACCTGAAAATTCTTTTTTACAGTTTCAATTTTATTTTTTTCAGTATCAGATCTTTTTTTCAGTTTCAAATCTTTTTATTTCAGTTTCAAATCTTTTTTTTTCAGTTTCACGTCTTTTTTTTCAAGTTTCACTTCTTTTTTTTCAGTTTCAAATTTTTTTTTCAGGTTCAGACTTTTGGCCCCGATCTGTCGTAGGGGGCGTGGCATCAACTGAGAGGGGCGTGGCATCATGAGTGACAGCATAACAGAGAAGGCGGGGGACGTTCCTCAGTCATGTTGCCTTCAGGAAACGGAGGTTGCAGAAGTTATCAGTAGAAGTTTGATTCAACACTGTATATACACCATATTCACGTGATTGGCAGTGGAAAAAACGGATATTAGTGACACATTTCTGTTTAAAAAGCTGTTCTAGACCGTACTTGGCACCAATCGCAGTATAAAAGCAATAAACTATGCCAGACTGTGCAGTTCAACAGCCACACTTTAAAGTTTGACATTTCCCACTTCCATATACTACCAAGTACGATCTAAAACAGCTTTTTAAACAGAAATGTGTCACTAATATCAGTTTTTTTCCACTGCCAATCACGTGAATATGGTGTAAATACAGTGTTGAATCATACTTCTACTGATAACTTCTGCAACCTACGTTTCCTGAAGGCAACATGACTGAGGAACGTCCCCCGCCTTCTCTATTCTGCTGTCACTCATGATGCCACGCCCCTCTCAGTTGATGCCACGCCCCCCACGCCAGATCCGGGCCAAAAGTCTGAACCTGAAAAAAAAATTTGAAACTGAAAAAAAGATTTGAAACTGAAATAAAAAGATTTGAAACTGAAAAAAAGATCTGATACTGAAAAAAATCAAATTGAAACTGTAAAAAAGAATTTTCAGGTTCAAATTTTATTTTCAAATTAGCAAAACTTTTGGCCTTGATTTGGCTCCATATATAGTCAGACCCTAAAATGTTTTGTAATACAAGGATCTTTGGTTCATTATCCTTGGAAATACAATAATGCATTCTGTATCACAAGGCTATTTGTTCAGCTTTGATTTGAGAAAGCTCACTTGTCTGTTGAAACAGCAGCTTAAAGTAAACCGACCAAACTCTAAATCAGCAGTGTTGGGGTAGTTACTCAAAAAAAGTAATCCATTACATATTACTAGTTACTTTAAAAAAAGTAATCCCTTACACTACTTAGTTACTGGCTGCTGAAAGTAACTAGTTACATTACTAGTTGCATTACTTTTGGATTACTCCGCAATATCACCTGAGCTGCACCATAACTCGATTGCCAATGAACAACATATACAGGACTGTCTCAGAAAAATTAGAATATTGTGATTTTCTGTAATGCAATTACAAAAAGAAGAATGTCATACATTCTGGATTCATTACAAATCTACTGAAATATTGCAAGCCTTTTATTATTTTATCATGGTTTACAGCTTAAGAAAACTCAAATATCCTATCTCAAAAAATTTGAATATTCTGGGAATCTTAAAATGTAGTTGGAACCTTGTTACAACCAAAAACGTAATAACGGCCAATAACGTAATAATTTTGGCCATTTCAAATGTAATAAAGCCAATAGTTTAATAATGTGCCAATAATGTAATAAAACTTTTGAGTCAATAATGTAATAACTTTTTGCCGATAATGTAATAATTTTGTAATAATTTTTTAATACCAGGCCAATAACGTAATAACCAGCCAATAATGTAATGCCTTATTACATTATCGGCAAAAAGTTATTACGTTATTGGCTCAAAAGTTTTATTACATTATTGGCACATTATTACACTATTGGCCTTATTACATTTGAAATGGCCAAAATTATTACGTTATTGGCAGTTATTACATTATTGGCCATTATTAAGTTTTTGGTTGCAACAAACCTTATTACTGCAGTGCCCAGATCAGCACCAGAAGTCCCGTAAAATCACGTAAAACCCCGTAAGATCACGTAAAATCCCGTCAAATCCCGTAAAATCACGTTAAAGGCTGATTTTTGGTTCTGCGTTACACCAACGCAGAACTTACGGCGTAGGTTCTGCGTCGATTTAACGCGGAACCATAAATCAGCCTTAAGTCAGACAAGTGTTGCGCAACGCGTGAAGACGCATGAAAGGCAAGTTTGATTTTCTTTTCTGTTCTCCCGTTCTACATGTAGCTGAAAAGCTTAAAGTAACTAAAGTAACATATTTTCTTTGTCTTAGAGTAACTATAACGGGATTACCCAAATTACAACCGTAACGCGTTACATTACTGCGTTACTGGCGAATGTAATCTCGTTACAGTAACACGTTACTTTGTAATCTCATTACACCCAACACTGTAAATCAGTGACTCTCAACTGGTGTGTCGGAATCTGTTTTCAGTGGTCGTTGCATCAGGTAAAGATAAAGCTTCCTATTTTTGAGTCTTTTCAGATTTACTTCTCAGTTGTTGCACTTTTTTTATTTCATGCATTTTGCAGGAAAACACCAGCTGAACCTGTTTCCCTGTTGTGAAATATGAACGATGACAATAAAGAATCTTGAATCTTGAACCTTGAATCTTAAGAATTGCTGTTGCTGAGATGCTTTGATTGTTTCATTACAGTTTTTCACAATTGTTTAAACACATTTATTGGAACATCAGACACAATGTGCACAACCTGAAACTCATGTTTCAGGTGGCTGAACCAATCCTGCTGAACTCCAAGCACATTTACTGCTCTAGACTCAAATTCCCATTCCATACCACACATTTATCACAACACTACACACAATTCCCAATATCCTGCACACTCTTCCTCAATTCCCTCTCTTGCTGTTCACACAGAACACACAGTCAATCACATTTCTAAACTCCAAAAGCTGTTGTGCAATATGCAATCTGCCATTGAATTCATATTCATTGATTGAAGCAGGGTTCAACCTTGTAAAAAGAAGGCGCCATGGGAGGAATATCATCGGCCAGCGTGCCATCACAGAGGTCCCTGGCCAACGTGGAGGGAACATAACAATGTGTGCTGCCATCAATCACCACGGCGTCCTCCATCACCATGCCACCCTTGGCCCCTACAACCCTGCACTTCTTCTAGCATTCCTGGACCAGCTCTACAATATCATTGTCCAGCCAGACCAGATGGAGGACAGAGAGGTGGTCAGGTTCCTTGTTATCGGGGACAATGTCAGTTTCCACCGGGCTGCTCTGGTCCATGACTGGTTCAGGGTCCATCCAGAAGTTGATGTCCTATATCTCCCTCCATACTCTCCCTTCCTCAACCCAATTGAGGAGTTTTTCTCTACCTGGAGATGGAAGGCATACGAGAGAAATCCTCAGACACGGATCCCACTGCAGCAGGCCATGGAGGACGCATGTGGCGATGTCACTGCTGAGGCCTGTCAAGGTGTAGGAGATTATTCCCCCACTGCTGGGCGAGGGAGAACATCGCCTGCGACGTGGATGAGGTCCTGTGGCCAGCCAGGGATGAAAGGCAGGATGCAGCCTAATACTTTTGTTCTGTTTCTATTTTCTGTCAAGTTTTCATCCACAGCTTGCTGTGATGTCCAGTGGACTGCACATTTTGAGTCCAAATACTGTAAAATATTATTTGTTGTTACAGTAAAGAATTGTGTGTTTTCTATTTGAATAGCCTATACATAAGAATACTATATGGTGATACATTACATCCAACAGCTGAAGGTGTAACACTGAACATACAAATGCATGATTCTACTGAGGCATTCATTCATTCATTCATATAGTGTTTTTCATTCATACTATAGTGTCTTCCATTCTGCACATCAGTGTTCAGTAGGTGCTCAGAAATGTCTACTCAAATGATGTATGTGTTTGGCATTTGAGAAGGAAATACCTTTCTCTTTTTGGTACTACTTCTCGGTTGTTGCACCTCTTTATTTCATGTTTGTGCTTTGAAGCAGTGTTCATGCTGCACAAAAATGCACCATCCTCTCCTGAAATAAATTTGAGAACTCTAAAATGTTCCATTTGGTAAGCTGGATCGTGGGTTGCCATCAAGGGATGATGGAGAGTCGAGAAGTCGGACCGGTTGAGAACCACTGCTCTAAATCTACTTTGGACAGCTGAATGTCATTTAAGATTAATTAAAGCTCACAAATGGTGACGAGTCAGCACTTATGTTGCACTTCTTACCTACAAAATACTTAATTTGCCCGTTCATATGTTCATAAAGCATTTATTAAAATTACACACAGATATGTGTAAATATATTAACGTAGGGCAGCCGGAACGAGGAGACTTTGACGAGTGCTGGGGCTGAGATCAGTCCGATCGACCAACCTTCTAGTGCAGGGGTGTCAAACTCATTTTGCTTGGCGGGCCGGATTTGACCAGATTTTCTTTCTCGCGGGCCGCACGCTCAAAATAACAAAAACACAAAAAAAAAATGTTCTAATTCTTTGCACTTTGTTTACACTCTAATTATGTAAAATATATTTCTTCAGGATCTTTTCTTAAAATTATGTAAGATACTTTTAATATCATTTTACAAAGATAAACAGAAACAAGTATTTTTTTTTTATAGTTCGCTTTTTTATAGGAAATTTAATTAAAAGCAAAATCTTTCTTGTTACATCCAAGAGTGTTTCTTTTTGATTTAGAGATTTTTCCAGTACAATTAAGTGTATTTATTTTGAAAAATTGGCGCGGATATTTACGCCAGTGTGCCGTCACTATCCTCGTATTCAAAACTGAAATTCTCCAAATAAACATCTTTTTTAGCAATGATATTTTTCCTGCGAAAATATATAATAGTAGTCAGTTAACAAAAAGAAACGACCGTCTACAAAGAAATAAAATCAGCAAATGCATTCTAGAAAACTAAAAAAATTTCGAAAACTGCTCTATTTGTGGAATAACGATTGATTTGTAGAAGAAATATATTATCGGATATGCTGTGATTCATGGCAATTATTTATGCCTTCCTTTTTAGTAAATTAACATTTCGTTTTTTTGCGTTGGAAACTTCTCGCGGACCGCATGAAAACCTCTCTCGGGCCACACATTTGACACCCCTGTTCTTTGAGAAGATGAGCTGCTCTTCCCTGTGATTCACAGCTGACAGAAGTTAGACGTGACTCCGAACTGGTTCAGGTTACCAGATTGAACTTGAATCTGTAAAGTAGGAATCAGTGCTATCTCAGGTTTGCCTCAATCAACAGCTACGGTGGGTTTATTCTAAAATGTAAAAGGATCCCAACTATCACAGAACAAGACATGGACAGGCCATTAATCCATCACAGAGACAACTCAATCGGACAACTCACTTACACCTGTTGATAATCCAGATTTACCAATCCACCAAAAATGCATGGTTTCCATAGTTTTTCCATCAGAAAAAAGGACAGAGCGACCAGAGGAAATGTCTGCAGGCACAGTGAGAATGTGCAACCTGCACGCAGAAAAGCCCCAGCAGGAGCTCCGACCAAGAATGGTCACAGTCTGAGACAAATTTACTCTGCAGTTTCTCACAAAAATACTTCTTTTCTGTCACTTGACAGTAAAAATGTACAATTTTTTCAGCTTGTTTTATTTTCTCTCTTCTTGCCACTGGTTTGACTTCTGAAATAATCCCCAATAAATGTGGCGTTTCCCTCTCTTTTTTGACTTTTATTCTGTTGTAAGCACTGCTCACCTATTTATAAAAACACACTGACATCATATGAGAAATTAAAAGTAATTTATGACTTTTTAAAGTTGGAGGAAAATGTTCAAATACAAATAACTCGGACAATCACACACACGAAAACATGCCCAGAGAGGCCGCATTGACACATGGCTAACACAGGGGCAGTTAGGCTGCACCACACCCACCGGTCTTCACCCACAGGTCCACAAACACCCACCTACCATAAGCTGTGCCTGTGATTGTGTGAGATTGACACACAGTAAAGTTTTACAGGTGCGCTGAAGCGGATAATTTGCCTGTTAGCTGTGACTAATGAAATCTCCACTGCTGTGCCCTGGACTGCTGCAGGGGCAGAGGCCACTTTCCTGTTTGGATAGGCAACACTTTAAAGCAGAACAGAGGGGAGCCTGCTATCCGTGGGCGTGAGCTGTGAGTGTGTGTGTGTGTGTGTGTGTGTGTGAGAGACACCGAGAGCTATAGCATGGACCTGTGTCCACCCAAGTACAGGACCAAAACAGCAAATGTAAACTAATTAATTTGACTGAGAGACGGGTGCAGGTGGCTATTTTCATTTAGTGATTTTTACTGAAGTCACATATACCGTAGTCAACATTTGAAGTGGATCAGATACACACCGGCGCATTATGCAAGAATCTGAAACAATATTTTTTATTTATCTATTTATCTTACTGTGTGGAATTGTGGGGATCCACCTTTAAAACCACCTTAAATTCAATAATAAAACTTCAAAAACGAGCCATACGTATCATCAATAAGGCTGATTACTACGCTCACACAGATCCACTTTTTCAAAATTCTCATGGAATTAAATTTTATGATTTGTTTTATTATAAAATCATGCAAATTATGTTCAGAGCAAAATCAAAAATGCTGCCTGACTCAATACAGAGGTTCTTTTCAATTCAGGAAACTCCCTATAATCTTAGAGGTGTCTGCAATTTCACTGTACAAAAAGCTAAAAAAAGGTATGAAAAGGAGAGGTGTCTCTATTACTGGAGTTAAATTCTGGAATGATGCCAACATACATTTAAAAACATGTCATTCTCTTTTGGTTTTTAAGAAAATGGTTTGTAAAGCTATTTTTGAAGCTTATAAGTGCAATTGACCATCTGTTAATGTTTCTTTGCTTTTCTATTGTTTCTTTGCCTTTTGTTGTTTCTTTGCTTTTCTATTCTCTTTTTGCTTTTCTGGAGGTCGGTAGCCAAAAAAAGAAAGTTGGTACAATAGGATAGGCTTTTATAAGCATTTTGCTTCAGCCTATGCCTTTTCAGTCTTTGTTCAACACATTTTTGGTTTTGTAGGAAATGTTAATGCTGTGCACAATGTTTTATTGGTGTTTTGTGTTGTCATGACTGAATAAACTTCATTCATTCATTCATTCATTCATTCATTCATTCATTCATTCATTCATTCATTCATTCATTCATTCATTCATTCATTCATTCATTCATTCATATGCATTCTTGTCTTGGGATAACTGATGAAATGTTTTGATCCACTTTATTTCAAAAGACCTGAGTCTCATTCTGGAGTAAGAAATCCAGATACAGGAATCCCTCGTTTTTTGCAGGGGTTACGTTCCAAAAAGAACCCGTGATAGGTGAAATCCGTGAAGTAGTAACGTGAAGAAGCGGGGAGACTGTTTAGCCAATCAGAATGCAGAACACGATTCACAATGCAAATCCGTGAAGCAGCGAGACGTGAAAGCTGAACCGCGTTATAGCGAGGGATTACTGTATAACACATTTATTTTTATTTCTGTATGTTTTAACCATCTTACAGAGTAGGGCTGGGTGATATATCGAGATTTGAATATATATCGATATATTTTCAAACGCGATATGGTACGAGACAATATCGTTTATATCGATTTAAAAAAAATAATAATAATTTTTTAATGATTTTGATATAGCTTATTTTGTGACAAATTGACTTGAATGTTTTATTTGAGATTTGCACAAATGTTTTGTTATTTGCACAACTTTCAACCTCAGTGGAAAAGTCTGCCTGTTACTGTCTACATTGTATTAATTGCACAGTGTATTTTAATTTAATTGTTTTGCAGGAAAGGGATACTTGTTTTATTTTATTTTATTCAAGAAGCATTTTTATTCTTAAATGTATTTATTGTATTAAAACTGACTGTTTTTTTAAGGGTTTGCCTCAGAAAAAATGAAGCTAACAAGAGATGCTATGCTATAATGCTTTGGGGGAAACCCCAATTATGGCACAGAAAAAATATCGATATATATCGAGTATCGCCATTCAGCTAGAAAATATCGAGATATGACTTTTGGTCCATATCGCCCAGCGCTATTACAGAGTAAATAAAGTTATCCATAACTATCTCCTGAACACTTTCCCGATGACGGTCAAAGTCCAACCTCTTGAACTGTCAACAAGTGTGCATGTAGGTGTGTGTGTCTCAGTGAGACCTGCCCCCCCCGCCCCACAGGAGAACTGATGGGGGTCTGCATGCCGCTCACCTCTGACCCTCGCGCCACTTCAGGGGCTGGAATGCTCACAGCCGTACACGCACAGCCAAGTGCTCCTCTCTGCTCCACCCGGCCGCTGACGGAGCTGCCTGTCGCAGCAGAGCGGACTGACAATCAGAGGTGGGTAGAGTAGCCAAAAACTGTACTCAAGTAAAAATACTGTTACTTCAGAATAATATGACTCAAGTAGAAGTAAAAAGTATTCATCCAAATAATTACTTGAGTAAAAGTAAAAAAGTACTTGGTGAAAAAACTACTCAAGTACTGAGTAACTGTTGAGTAACGTCTGATTTATTTTTTTAACACAACCATTCAGACAAAAGTACAAAATAATCATCTTCAGGCAAATTAAATCAATAAAATAATAAAATTAATTAAAATTAATAAAAAATAGCTTAAATTAAAATAATCTTAAAGTAAATGCAAGTACTTTAATAAATAATAAAATAATAACAGAATAAAAAAACTAATTAAATTTAATCAAGCCTTTGTACTTTTCTTTTTTAACCAGGCAGAACTAGAACAAGCCCATGAACTCATGTGTGTTTGAGTCTGTGTAAATGTGACAAAACATGCAAAAACAAACATTTTTCCCCAAAGAATCACCCAGTGATGTCATGAGATTGACGTGTACGCAAATAAAAGGGATACAATAAAAGTAACAGCTCAACGTAGCCTAATTTAGCGGAGTAAGAGTAACAGTTTCTTCTTCACAAATCTACTCAAGTAAAAGTAAAAAGTATAGTGATTCAAAACTACTCCTAAAAGTAAAACATTTCCCAAAACTTACTCAAGTAAATGCAACGGAGTAAATGTAACTCGTAACTACCCACCTCTGCTGACAATGGAGGCTGATGGATGATTGGCTGAAGGAGCAATCAGCAGAATGTTAGTGGGCCGTAACACTGACCTGTAACCTGCAACCTCTGACCCGGGACAGTGGCATGTTATAGTGATAACCGTGTAGCACACAGGACCCTCAAATGTAGATCTTATTTTAGTTTGAGTGTGATGCTAACAAAGCCATCAATACGTTATATTCAAGTAATTTCCAATGACCATGAGATCATGGCTCAAATAATCTCTAGTATCTGTTAATTTGTCTCCTAAAAGGGTATTTTTCTCAGCTCATCCCTTTTGATTATCCGGTGTGTGAGGTGGTACCTCAGTGTGGGGGGCCGTGCAGCTCTCTAGGTGGTGTTGGGTGTTAAAGGCCACCGTCCAAGTGAATGTAATGAGCTGGCAAGATGTTGCCCCCGGGGTGGCTTATTTCATAGGTGTGCATCCTCGTGTCCCTTAAATGAAGTGACTTCTTCTGCTTTAGTCATCACCGCTTTCACCTCAGTGACATTTCTGCCCCTCAGCAAACCATGTGCATGGTTTTTTAGCGAAGCTCTGCCACCTAAAAAAGGTTCAGATTTAGCCGCCGGGCCGGCTCACTGCAGCCTGCGTTTAAATCAAGCTTTGCATATTAAAGCTAAAACGGTTAAAGAAAAAAAAAAGTCTCTGTTCAAAGATGGAGCCTTGAGGCGACAAATATCTCGTGATGTGAGTGCTGAGGCTGGCTGACACTCACACACACTCACACACACTCACACACACTCACACTCACACATGCAGAAATCTGCTAAAAACCTTCTTTTGTCACGAACTTATATTTGTTGGACCGGCTTGGCTGAAAAGTCTTTACAAATGGAAGTAAACATGATTCTTTTCCGTTTAATAAAGAGAATAGTGTGTGACCTCTGGATGAAGGAATGAGGAGCAAAGGCAGAAGAACAAAGGCAGAAACCAACGAGAGGCAATGATGATGATGATGGAGCTTTACGATGTAAAAGTTCTGATGGGAAATTCAGCTGCTAGGCTTGAGGAACAAAGCAGATGTATGTGTGTGTGTGTGCCTACGTGTGTGTGTGTGTGTGTGTGTGTGTGTGTGTGTGGCTCTTTGTGATGTATGTACTGTATGTATGTAGGAGCTCAAGAGAGCTTTCAGGTCCCCTTCTGCTGCTTTCTCCCTCAGGAATCGTAATCGTGAGCCACGCTCTGATAAAATCTGCAGCCTGCTGGGACTAACATGAAGACATCACACTCTCAAGCTTACACACACACACACACACACACACACACACACACACACACACACACACACACACACACACACACACACACACACACACACACACACACACACACACAGGACCAATGAAGACATCACACACACGCACCGGTGCTGTCACTTTACCTGTCTTTCTATTCTACTCTCCACATCTGGTTTAGACCGGCCTCCCTCTCCTCCTGTCACTCAGATCAATGTGGAGCAGTACCCAGACCGGCCTCCGGGGGGCGCTGTTTCTCACGATGACGGAAAGGAGATGATGCTGGTGTTCTGCCATTTTTTGCTGCTTTGCCAAAAAGTGCTACCTAATGGTTTTTCTACCTTTGTAGAGCTACAATTTTACTGTGTTTTACTCCCTAAACCACGTCCTTGTCTCTTGCCAGACCGTCATTGTAAATAAAAATGTGTTCTTAATGACCTGCCTGGTTAAATAAAGGTGAATAGCCGAATGAATATCAAATAAAGTGATAGAATTGTTTTTTTTTCTCTCTTTATCGTATAATGTTCACAAAGTGTAATGCAATTCTTGTCATGGGTAATGTATTTTGAAGGATCAAATACTCGACATCCCATATTATCCTTTTTACATCGTGCAAGAAATGATTGGCGTCGCAATCAAACTTTGAAAATCGTCTGTGCGCATGCGCAGAACCACGAAGTAGCATTTTCTGGCAGGGAGCAAGGAATGGCAGAACAGCGGCACATCTCTGGTTTCAACATCTTTTTTAATGCACTCTAAACAAGTTTCAATACTTTTTGATATTGTGTGGGAGGGAATTCGGCAGCATATTGAAAAAGACTTCTGCATGAATGTTATTTACCTTTAATTTGATTGTTTTTGTTTTTTTATTTTTATTTATTTTTATTTTTTTTATTATGTTTGCATAATGTTATGTTCGCATGTGTTAGCTAGTCATATTTAAGGAGAGGGGGTGAGAGTTTATACGTTTTACTTCTTCTCACTCCCTTTCGAATATGTACTTTGTTATGTCTCATGTTAAGACGATTGTCTTATTTCTTTCTTTTTTTATATGATTCATATTCGAAATAAACACTACTACTACTACTACTACTACTAATTTCATTTTAAGTGAAACTTATAGGCCCTATTGGCCTTTTAAAGACAGTTGGATGATATGAAAACAATTTCGAACAAGTCGAAAACTTCTTTCTTTCTACTGCTCATAAACAATTTTAATATTCACATACCTATATATATCCTTTCAGTTACTCATTTTCAAATACTTTAATGTACCACCATTTCCACAACAGAGCTATACATATGATTCTTTTATTTATTTTTTATTTCTATGACCATTGCTATCTAAGTGTTTAAAAACCACATGTAATGTCCTGGGTGTGAATCTCTTCAGTCAAGTCAAGCATAACCCAGAAACATTTGTTTATGAAGCTCTCCCCTATTTAAGCCTGATCTAGTACCCGGGTGCTGATTCGTGGACTTGATGACTGCTAAATGTGGTTTTATGTTTTAGTTTTAAAAAGCACCATAAAAAAACCAATCTATTTAAGGCCAATCTCAATTCTGTTGTTAATTAAATTCAACAGAGAGCTGACTTCCTTTGAAGAGAGGCCGTTAAAATGTTTGGGATATTTCCTCTGCATTTGCTTGCAAAAATAACCAAACCCCGAAACCACAGTCAACATAAAGTTTTACCCTCAAGAAACATGAAAACTTTTTGAAGAGACATGGAAGGAAACAATCAAGATAAATCCCAAGCCGACTAGGGGTAAAGGCGCACACAAATACACACTTGCAATCACTGCTTGGCAGAGTTTTGAAGCCAGTGCCGTAAGTTGCATTTCACGTTTTTATGCTCATGTATGCAGGGTAGCCATGAGGAGAGAAAATAAACCAAATGCTATTTTGATTGTCAGCACATTTCCGCATCTCTCTGCCCAGCAGGAAAACCATCAACGGACTCCAAATATTATGGATTTTAAGAGGCCAGGAGAATGACTTAATAGTTATTGTTTCATGTGGTTCAGCTGATGTGATGATTTCCGCTTTGTAGTTGTTGACTTCAAAATGTGTTTATTTGGTGAACTCTTGCTTTCTGCAAGAATTAGAAGAACATAGAGTCTGTATATTCCTCTGCATGCCTCAAACCGTAAATGCAGGCAGGGATATTCCTCTGCGAAGGCAAAGGGAAAGATTAGTTGAATAGTTTGACAGATGAGTTGGTTGAGATGACTGATCCCACTTAAGCGTGCGTGATAGCCTCACAGAGAAAGATGTGGGGAGTGCACGGTTTCAAACATAAGTGTGCTTTCATTGAATTAAACAGCTAAAACTTGAAGGCTCTCAGATTTAACAGGAACAGGAAATGAAAGTAGCCCATCTTATTATCATGAATATGGATGCACCCTGCGTTTTCAGATGTGCATCAAAGAAGAAGAAGTGACGACACTGTTTGGGGTTATAAGCATTAGGAATGGGCGATATTTTACCGTTCACAATAAACCGTCAAAAAAATTCCTCACAATAAGAATTTGTCAATTCGCGGTAAAAACGATAAATTCCCGTTGATGATGTTTTTGTGTAAAGCTGATTTATGGTTCTGCGTTAAACAACGTGAAGGAAGGAAGGAAGGAAGGAAGGAAGGAAGGAAGGAAGGAAGGAAGGAAGGAAGGAAGGAAGGAAGGAAGGAAGGAAGGAAGGAAGGAAGGAAGGAAGGAAGGAAGGGAGAAAACAAGGAAAGGAGGAAGGAAGGGAGAAAAGAGGAAGGGAAGAAGGAAGGAGAGAGCAGGAGGAAAGAAGGAAAGAAGGGAAAAAAAAGGAAGAAAGGAAGGAAGGAAGGAAGGAAGGAAGGAAGGAAGGAAGGAAGGAAGGAAGGAAGGAAGGAAGGAAGGAAGGAAGGAAGGAAGGAAGGAAGGAAGGAAGGGATAAATCAAGGAAGGAAGGAAGGAAGGGAGAAAAGAGGAAGGGAAGAAGGAAGGAAGGAAGGAAGGAAGGAAGGAAGGAAGGAAGGAAGGAAGGAAGGAAATGAGCCTGAAAGAAAGAAAGAAAGAAAGAAAGAAAGAAAGAAAGAAAGAAAGAAAGAAAGAAAGAAAGAAAGAAAGAAAGAAAGAAAGAAAGAAAGAAAGAAAGAAAGAAAGAAAGAAGGATAAATTCCCGTTGATGACGTTTTTGTGTAACAAACATGGCGGATCTGAGAGCGAGATAGATTTATAGTTGGAAAGGTGGAGTTGAATTGGTATTTTTTTTATTGTTATCGGGATAAAAGCCAGAAATTATCGTGATACATTTTTTAGTCCATACCGCCCATCCCTAATAAGCATAGACAAATATACGTAGACGCCGCATCGAGTGTTCTTGCCCGCTGCTGCGATACGTCAACGTCGCCGCCATATTGGATGTTCAAGACTGCGCTGTAAACTAATACAAGTAAATTGACTTACTTTCATAAAGCGCCTTTCTACAAAGAAATTTACGTTTTACGTCTCATTTATTCATTCACACACGCACTAATATACTTGGGGAACAGTTAGGAACCAAATATAATATATTTAATTTTCTCAGACGGCAAAAATAAGAACTTTATTGATCCCACATAGGAGTAATTCATGTTATATCAGCTATAGAGAACAAGGTAGAGCCGAAAAACAATATATATCCCCCCTCACAAAAATAATAAAAATAGAAAAACATATTTTCTCATCAACAAAACACATTTAAAATTTTTCAAATAACAAAATAACATATTTGAACAATTTTTCAGACAATAAAATAACATTTGAATATTTTTCAGACAATAAAATAAAAATAATAAATATATATAAAATAATAAAATAAAATTTAAAAAATGGTTCAAATATGTTATTTTGTTACTTGAAAATTTTAAAATGTGTTTATGTAATTTCTTATTCTCTTATTTTTGTGATTTTTCTTTATTTTTTGTGAGCTGATATAAAATGAATTACTCCTATGTGGGATCAATAAAGTTCTTATTTTTGCCGTCTGAGAAAATTAAATATATTATATTTGGTGCCTAACTGTTTCCCAAGTATATTAGTGCGTGTGTCAGTGAATAAATGAGACGTAAAACGTAAATTTCTTTGTAGAAAGGCGCTTTATGAAAATAAGTCAATTTACTTGTATTAGTTTACAGCGCAGTCTTGAACATCCAATATGGCGGCGACGTTGACGTAGCGCTCGATGCGGCGTCTATGTTTATGTCTATGGTTATAAGCACTGATGATTACAATAACAAATGAATAACAATAACGGTAATAGGTTTGTTGGGGTGTGAAGTCCCGTCTTGGGTGTTCGTCTGGATCTCAGCGGAGTGATCCCATCCTGGGGGGGCCGTTGTGTGTTTTAACACTTAAGTACGGACGCATTACAGGCCTGTGAGGGTTTGCGGGTTGTGTGCATGTGTATGAGAGGAAACAAGAGAAAGTGTCTGTCATGTTTTTGTGTGCCACTTCTGATCAGCTGCATGATGGAAAAACCAGGACAAACTCAGGCGGTAGGAACTTTTTTGCCGTCCGTTTTATATGCATTCACGGTGCCATGATTCTGGTCAAAGTGCTTCCAAGATACCTGCGTCTCAGTTGTGAAACACATCCAGCAGATGTGGTTGTTGGAATCACTCGGAATAACTCTTTAACTTTTAAGGTTTGTGACATACCTTAACGGCCTCCAGCGGAAAGAATGTCCAAAGAGTTTTCCATACATTATTATAAACTAAAGTTAGAAATTAGTTTGCTGTGTAGTTGTCTAAAATAACATAAAAGAACCATTATAGAGGGCAGAGGGCACAAGTGGCCTTCTGTTTGAATCCTTATCGCAGCAGAGATGAAGAAACCTTCAACGTCACACACTCCATTGATTTTTAAAGAAGCTTTTGCAACGTTCTTCGTTATGCAATCGGTACCAGGGGCTCATTCGAGGGAGGGATGAGAGTTCAGCTTGAGTCTCTGGCCCTGGTGCTGCTTCCTCAGCTGATGGCTTTAAAGAAACCTGCACACTCAACCACAGACGTATGGGAGATCTTCAACACCTTGCTGCCAACGCTGAAAGACCAAGTTTCAAGACGCTCTGTTTCTTCTTTTGAATGAATTCAGAGATCCAGTTAAGTCTGTTTCCCAGGTGCACAGGTATTTATATGTGGTCATCCACTATTAAAAAGAGAAAAAATAAATACAATTAAAGCTGCGAGCAGCGATGAACAGGCCCTCGCATTCACGGCCACCGTCCCCCATAAGCATATCAGAAATGACACCACCCACGACTTCCTATGTCAAACCATTAAAAAGTTATAGCAGAAAAAAGGGACAACCAATCAGAAGAAGGGGCGGGGCTAATTCAGGCCAATGAAAGTCAAGGACTTATGAGTCCGAGTCTGATGACACCACCCACGACTCTCTATGTCAAATCATTCAAAGGTTATGGCAGAAAAAAGTTTCCTAGAGGGCGCTGTTGAGCCGTTAGGCCACGCCCATTAATGTAAACCATGAAATATCAAATTAATCACCAGGCCTGGCTTGCATGCAAAATTTGGTGACTTTTGGTGAAACTATCAAATATGGACCAATCAGATGAAGGGAAGTCGCGCTTTTTGGCGTCTAGCGTCGCCATGGTAACGCTTTTGACTGAGAAAAGTAATGCGCATAGTCGCAGGATGTAGACGCACATTTTGATGTATAACACACCTGGGTGCACATTACGGTTCGAGCTGTATTAACTGGCGAAGTAATGGCATAAATTGCGACAAAATTACACGATTAATTCAAAATGTTCAAAATGGCCGACTTCCTGTTTGGTTTCGGCCATGACGCCAAGAGACTTTTCTCTAAGTTGTGACATGATACAGGTGTGTAGCGATTTACCTGCATGTACGTCAAACCGTATTGTGGGGCTTGAGGCACAAAGTTTTCCGGGGGGCGCTGTTGAGCCATTTTGCCACGCCCATCAATGCAAACCATTAAATATCACATTTTTCGCCAGGCCTGGCTTGCGTGCAAAATTTGGTGACTTTTGGGGCACGTTTAGGGGGGCAAAAAGACCCTCCTTTCGTCAGAAGGGTAAACAATAAAGAAACTTCCTACAGATACAATAGGGCCTTCACACTGTCAGTGCTCGGGCCCTAATAATAAATAAACAAAGTAGAAAATATGCAAATACGCCAGTGCACAGATCTGAAGGGATCACGGGAGATGGAGGTAGAAATGACGCGTTGATTCTGGAAGGAGATGCAGCAGTGAATGAGGATACGGTCACTTTCATAGACATTGATGATGCGTTCTCAAATTGAGATGATCATCACTTTGTTTCTCCAGCCTCACATAACGTTAATGAGCAGGGAAAACAAACAAGTAAACCATCCTTTCGTTATTTCGTTATGTTGTTTGAAGCCTTAAGTGTGGCTTTCTCAGGATCCAAATTAGCTGTAGGTCGAGGTCAAGGTCAAATTTATTTATACAGCACATGTAAAAACAACAAAGTGCTTGACAATAAAACAATAATTTTAATTTAAAAGCAGGAAGATATGATAAAAAGTGTTAAAGGAACATTAAAATCGAGTTATCAGTACAGTCCAGGATCCGTGTGTTGATCTACTTAGAATTGAAACACGTTTTTAAAAGTCTGAGCAAGCCGTCCATAGCTATGGGGCTGGAAAATGTGTAAATAACATAATAATAACCCTCACTGTAAAAAGATGTTCTCAGTATTATTATAATGAAAATTTACCTACAGTATGCGCTAATAGGCAAGGCAAGTTTATTTATATTGCACATTTCAACACAAGGTAATTCCAAGTGCTTTACATTGACATTAAAAGCGCCAAGACATAATTAGACAGTAAATAACAAATAAGATTGAATACAATTATGAATAAGATGATAAGAGAAGAAATAAAATAATAAAAAGCACAAGCTGTTAAAAATAAGGGCAGTAGAGTCCAGCAGGAAAGTATTTAATTTAGGAGTACGCTTCAGTAAACAGTAATGTTTTTAGCCCTGATTTACAGCTTTTCACAATTGTTTAAACACGTTTTCTGATAGACTACCTCACTTTCTCAAAACTCTAAACAAAAATTACAAAACTCACACACAAAATGCAAAATCCTACACTTCTCTTGCAAAAGCACACTCTACCCTCAAAACAGTGTTAACTCTTCACTAAATGGTATTTCCTTCTCAAATGGCAAACACATACATCATTTGAGTAGACATTTCTAAGCACCCACTGAACACTGATGTGCAGAATGGAAGACACTATAGTATGAATGGAAAACACTATATGAATGAATGAATGAATGCCTCAGTAGAATCATGCATTTGTATGTTCAGTGTTTCACCTTCAGCTGTTGGATGTAATTTATCACCATATAGTATTCTTATGTATAGGCTACTCAAATATAAAACAACACACAATTCTTTACTGTAACAACAAATAATATTTTTACAGTACAGCGTTTGGACTCAAAATGTGCAGTCCACTGGACATCACAGCAAGCTGTGGATGAAAACTTGACAGAAAATAAAAACAGAACAAAAGTATTAGGCTGCTTCCCGCCTTTCATCCCTGGCTGGCCACAGGACCTCATCCACGTCCTCCATGGCCTGCAGCAGTGGGATCCGTGTCTGAGGATTTCTCTCGTATACCTTCCATCTCCAGGCAGAGAAAAACTCCTCAATTGGGTTGAGGAAGGGAGAGTATGGAGGAAGATATAGGACATCAACTTCTGGATGGACCCTGAACCACTCATGGACCAGAGCAGCCCGGTGGAAACTGACATTGTCCCAGATAACAATGACCCTGACCACCTTTGGTCCTCCATCTGGTCTGGCTGGACAATGATATTGTAGAGCTGGTCCAGGAATGCTAGAAGAAGTGCAGTGTTGTAGGGGCCAAGGGTGGCATGGTGATGGAGGGGGTGATTGATGGCAGCACACATTGTTATGTTCCCTCCACATTGGCCAGGGACCTCTGTGACGGCACGCTGGCCGATGATATTCCTCCCTCGGCGCCTTCTTTTTACAAGGTTGAACCCCGCTTCATCAATGAATATGAATTCAATGGCAAATTGCTGATTGCATATTGCACAACAGCCTTTGGAGTTTAGAAATGTGATTGACTGTGTGTTCTGTGTGAACAGCAAGAGAGGGAATACAGGAAGAGTGTGCAGGGTATTGGGAATTGTGTGTAGTGTTGTGAGAAATGTGTGGTATGGAATGGGAATTTGAGTCTAGAGCAGTAAATGTGCTTGGAGTTCAGCAGGATTGGTTCAGCCACCTGAAACATGAGTTTCAGGTTGTGCACATTGTGTCTGATGTTCCAATAAATGTGTTTAAACAATTGTGAAAAACTGTAAAGGATCTACAGTTGGAGCAGACCTCAGGTCTACAGGAAGTTTGTTCCACCGGTGAGGAGCAGAATAACTGAACGCTGCCTCACCTTGCTGGGTTCTGGTTCTTGGGAACCACAACAAACCAGATCCAGATGAACCTCAGGGGTCTGGGAGCTTCATAGGAACTAACAGATCCAGCATGTATTTTGGTCCAAGACCATTCAGGTCTTTGTAGACCAGCAGTAAGATTTTAAACTCTATCCTTAGACTCACTGGAAGCCAGTGTAGTGATTTCATGACCGGTGTAATGTGGTCCAGTTTCCTGGTGTTTGTAAGGACTCTGGCGGCAGCGTTCTGTATGAATGAATAAGTTTTCCCATGTCTTGTTTAGACAGAAACCCCTTAATTCTAGCAATGTTTTTTAGGTGCTAATAGTCAGATTTAGTGATAAACTTTAGATGGCTGTTGAAGTTCAGGTCTGAGTCAATAATTACACCCAGGTTTCTGGCTTGATTTGTAGCTGTCAATGACATGGAGCCATAATATCTGAGGGGGACGTGCAAGTCTCAATTTGGAGGAAAAATGATGAAATTACCAATTTTATTTGTTTATGTTAAATCGTTTTCCATGACATGACATAAAATGTTATGTCATAAATTTTATGTAAATGACATAAAATGTACAAATTACAAGACAAAATACTTTTGGAGTGCGTTCCTGCTGCTGTTTGGTGTGTGATTGTTGGCATTTTTTATTTTTCTATTAAGGATCTTATTGTTGGTTTTTCAAAATAAAATCTTTACAGTCCTGATTCTTGAGTTCGCCGCTAATTTTATGTTGCGGCCCAAAGAGCCGACATGTCTGTGAGCCCAGAACAGAGCAGCCAAATGAATAAATATAAAAAAATAAAATAAAAGCAGTTTTTTTCAGTATATTAGCTTTTCTCATGTCTGCAGATTTAAAGCAGACGTGTTACAGCCATCGTTCTGTAATTCCTCTTTCATCGTTCCACTCGAACAATACAGATCACGCGAAATGCTGCTGATGATGACGATGATGGCGACGGCTAGTGTTGAGCTGTGGTTGGCCAGATGTTGATGGGTTGGTTAGGACTGAGCTATGAAATCATCAGAGTTAAAAGTGGAGCATTTAGGAAATCTGATGACAAAACCAGTCAAACATTCGCCCACCGTCACGGACAGACGAAGGCACACACGCACTGCCGTGTCTTGCAGGTACAGGAGGGTGCAAACCTCACATGTAGTCTCTCAGGGTGCTGGACTTTTGGGGTCTAAATTATTTCCAGAAGAGAAAAAAGAAATCAACAAAAAAGACAATTATTTCCCATTTCTTCCTAAGGAGGGAACATACATGGGAACAGTTTTATTAACAGCATAAAGAAAGATAAAAATAATATAAAATAACATGGAGGCGATGTTTTTGTTCACATAAGAGCTTAAATGAAATGTCAGGTGGGAGACAAAGTTAAGCGGGATAAATAACAGCAGAAACATGTTTCAATGATTAAAAACACTTGTACACGTCTCTTTTTTTTCTGCTGCCTTTTTAAAAAATGAAACTGTAACAAAATCCTCCAAATTCATAATTTATGTCAGCAGAAACGACGTATTAAAACAGTTTGACCCCTCATTAAAAGTTTTGCACTCTAAAATGGTTGGATGCAGCTTCAGCCTATGACTATTTTCCTGGCCGTAACTCTACAATATGTTTGCAATGGGGCAGTGAAAACCGAGCCACTAAAACAGTTGGAAATAGCCTTATTGTACGCTCGCAGTGACAGTGGTTTATTAAGCAACAGACCTTTCTTTTGTTGGTTTTCCCTGATGTTTGCAGCCAAGCACTGGTTTCGGTGCGAGGTCGAAACCTTGAAACAAAGTCCTCCAAGCATCTGAATGTCATTAAAAACAAAACAATTGGTAGGTAATGAAAATCTGTAAATGCTCGAGTATTTGAGCAAGACACAAAGGAAAGTGTCAAAGAGGCCAGATTGACACTATAGCAGCCAAATATGTCAGACCAAAAGGTGTCTGTGGGTTTTAAATATTAACTTGCACTGCATTTTACTCCAAAAGTAAAAAAAAAAGCCTTGTTTCAAGAATATTAGAAGTTTACTTTAGACTATTTTGCAGAGCCGCCGCAAGGGGTGTGCGAACCGTGCGACCGCACGGGGCCTCGCGCTATGGGCCGTTTTTGGAAAAAAATTTTTTTTTTTTTTTTTTTTTTCGTTTTTTTTTTTTGCGTTTTTTCCCTTATAAATATCAACAGTCACATTCCATTACAGACCTAAATGTGTACTAGTCTGTGCATATCAATAAATATATGTGCAATGATGACGCGTGTCTGTTGTTCAATACAACTGCGTCAGACCAAGCGCAGACACAAGCTAGTCTGATCCAGACGGGTGGAGTGTGTAACAAACTGTCACACAATGTCGAGAGAACGAGACAGATTCAGGAAATTTCCATCAGCGGATGAAAAAAGAAAAAAAACGAAAGAAAATGGGAGAGTTTAATGCCTCTCTGAAAGGCTCGTTTGATAAATTTGTTACAAAAATCACCAATCCGACCGGGTCTCAAGCAGCCGTGGGGCCCCCCGTCGAGGCAAGTCAAATGATGATGAGGCAGGGGAAGGTATCCAGTATTTTGCTAATTGGAGAGTTAAAATTGCGCATATAGACACCCAATCCGACCCAAAAAAACCCAAAATTTCGCGCGCACTCGCTACGCTCACTCGCCAGGGCCCCCCCATGCCATTTCGCCCAGGGCCTCGCAAATCTCCCAGACGGCTCTGCTATTTTGCTAGTTTGAAGAATTCTAGTCAAGAAACATTTTCTCATCCCCACTGGCAGAGATCTTTTTTGCTTAAAATAAGACAATATGACTAGATTTAGTAATATTAGACTTATTATAGAGGTGCTGGTTTTGCAGCTCACAGCAGCCTTTGACACGGTGGATCACAGGATCCTGCTGTCTCGGCTAGAGCATCACGTAGGCATCAAAGGCACAGCCCTGAAGTTTTTTCAGTCCTACCAGGCCAACAGGAGCTTTGCTGTACAGCTTGGTGATTCCATCTCGTCTGCTGCCCCCCTCACCTGCGGGGTCCCTCAAGGCTCCATACTAGGCCCCATCCTCTTTCTGCTGTACGTTCTACCCCTAGGGCAGGGGTCGGCAACCCTAAATGTTCAAAGAGCCATATTGGACCAAAAACACAAAAAACAAATATGTCTGGATCCGCATTTTAAGTCTTGTATAAGCCTTAAAATGAAGGCAACACATGCTGCATGTATCTATATTAGTTATAACTGGGGGAAGATTTTTTTTTCATTATGCACTTGTACGAAAAAAGTCAAAATGTTGAGAAAAAAGTCAAAATGTCGAGAAAAAAGTCGAAATGTCGAGATTAAAAAGAAAAGGAAAAAGGAAGTGTGCATTTTTTTCATTATGCACTTGTACGAAAAAAGTCAAAATGTTGAGAAAAAAGTCAAAATGTTGAGAAAAAAGTCCAAATTTTGAGAAAAAAGTCCAAATTTTGAGAAAAAAGTTAAAATGTCAAGATTAATGTTGATGTACAATCTTGAGAAAAAAGTCAAAATTTCGAGAAAAAAGTCAAAATGTTAAGGAAATAGTCAAAATTTCGTGAAAAAGGTTGAAATGTTGAGAAAAAAGTCACAATGTCGAGAAAAAAGTCGAAATTTCGAGATTAAAAAGGAAAGGAAAAAGGAAGAAAAAAAGAGAAAAAAGGAAAAAAGAAGAACAAGAAGAAAAAAAAGAGAAAAAAAGAAAAAAGGAAGAAAAAAGAAGGAAAAAGAAGAAAAAAAGGAAAAAAAAGAAAAAGAAAAAAAAGGAAGAAAAAAGAGAAAAAAAGAGAAAAAAAGAGAAGAAAAAAAAGGAAAAAAAAGAAGAAAAAAAGGAAAAAAAAGGTCAAAGATTTCTGAAAAAGCTCCAGGGAGCCACTAGGGCGGCGCTAAAGAGCCGCATGCGGTTCTAGAGCCGCGGGTTGCCGACCCCTGCCCTAGGGGAAATCATAACCAACCATAACATCTCCTTCCACTGTTATGCAGATGATGTCCAGCTGTATCTCCCCCTCAGGGTTGATGGGCAGGCTGCACTCCATCCACTGCTTGACTGTCTGGCTGACATCAAAGCATGGATGGGCAGAAACTTCCTCAACCTCAACGAGAGCAAGACCGAAACCATTGTTTTTGGAAAAACCTCTCCAGCCTTCTCCATCAATGCCCTGGGCCCTCTCGCCTCTAACATCAGGCCCTCTGTCAGAAATCTGGGCGTGATTTTTGACAGTACCCTTAAGTCTGAGCAGCAGGTCAGTGCAGTAGTTCGTAAAAGCTTCTTCCACTTGAGAACTATTGCCAAGGCCAAAGCCTACCTGCCTCAGAACGATCTGGAGAGAGCCATCCATGCTTTCGTCACTTCACAACTGGACAACTGCAACGCCCTATACCGGCATCGACCAATCTCAACTCCGACGCCTGCAGTTAGTTCAAAACTCAGCCGCTCGACTCCTTACTTGCACAAAGAAGCGAGAACACATCACCCCGGTCCTTGCATCACTCCACTGGCTCCCCATCCGCTACCGTATTCATTTCAAACTTCTCCTGACCGCTTACAAATCCCTCCACGGCCTGGCCCCCTCATACCTGTCTGACATTCTCCACCACCACATCCCATCTAGAGCACTCCGGTCAGCCGACCAAGGGCCTGATTTACTAAAGGTTTGCGTGCGTAAAAACGTGTGCAAACTTGACATCACCCGCAAACCAATGTGCAAGCTGATCTACTAACAGCGTGCAAAGAGGACTGCGCCTCTGAAATGAGCAAAATAGCACACGCTGTTCATTTAGTACTTTTGCCCTGATGAATAATCAATATGGGGCGTACCCGCCAGAAAGCGCTAAATACTGGGAGGGGAAAATGCAAATATGTCCATTTACCACACGCAATGAGATTCACCAAGCCTGAAAGTTTTTGCGGGGATTGTGATGCGTCTGTATTTAATACGTTCGAAAGGAAGGTGCTAATCTGCCCAGCATTACGCACCGATGGCTGCTGTTATTGTGGCAAGGAGGCGACATCGCCAAAATCAAAGAATACGCAGAGAGAGAGTCTTTATTCTGCTGCATGCTATTTTAAAAATGGTTGCACAAGTTTTATTAAAGGCCACTTTTTCTTTAGTTCTTCGCCTTATATCTTGCCACCTTCTTTTAACCTCATCTGCCGTTCTTTTTGTCTTACTAACTGCATTTATTCTATCGCAGATTTTCTCCCATATTGCATTTCTTTTGGTAATGTTTAAATTTCTTTGCTGTAGTTCATGAATGCGTTTATTTGCCTCTTCCACTAATATCTCTAACTCCAACTCGTCAAATTTCATTTTGCGCTTGCAACTATCCTGCTTTCCATCCAGACTCTCCATGGCACAAACCGTAAGACACGCAACACCTCATTTAAATACTGCGGTTTGCACCTGTTATCAATTGCGCACGCATTCTTAGTTGATCACCCGCAAAACACACAACAACAGCATGTGCAAACTTTTTCAGTGCACACGCAATTTAGTACTCTTTATTTAGGATCTTAGTAAATCAGGCCCCAACTGTAGTTGGAAGTGCCCAGGATCAGGCTTAAAACCAGGGGGGACCTTCGCTGTGGCAGCCCCCAGACTCTGGAACTCTCTTCCCCTACACATCCGGGCGGCCCAGTCGTTACGTATTTTTAAATCTCAGTTAAAGACCCACCTTTTTTCCCTTGCTTTTAATTAGTGTCTTTTTATATTGTCTTATTCAGATTTTGTCTCTTAGCCCTTTTCTTGTCCCTTTTTTATGTCTTCGCTTTTTAAGCACTTTCTGTGAAGCACTTTGGTTGCGGCTCAGCCGTTTGTTTATGTGCTATACCAGGGGTCGGCAACCCAAAATGTTGAAAGAGCCATATTGGACCAAAAACACAAAAAACAAATATGTCTGGAGCCACAAAAAATGAAAAGTCTTGTATAACTTAGAATGAAGGAAACACATGCTGCATGCAGGCTATCTATATTAGTTATAACTGGGGGAAGATTTTTATTTTTAATTATGCACAAGTCAAAATTTCGAGAAAAAAGTCAAAATTTTGAGAAAAAAGTCAAAATTTCGAGAAAAAAGTCGAAATGTTGAGAAAAAAGTCAAAATGTAAAGAAAAAATTCAAAATTTCCTGAAAAAAGTCGAAATGTTGAGGAAAAAAAGTCGGAATGTCGAGAAAAAAGTCGAAATGTTGAGAAAAAAAGTCAAAATGTTGTGAAAAAAGTTGAAATGTTGAGATTAAAAAAGAAAGGAAAAAGGGAAAAAAATGAAGGAAAAAAAGGAAAAAAAAGGTCAAACATTTTTGAAAAAGCTCCAGGAGCCACTAGGGAGGCGCTAAAGAGCAGCATGCGGCTCTAGAGCCGCGGGTTGCCGACCCCTGTGCTATACAAATAAAATTTGACTTGACTTGACTAGTGGATCCTCCATCATCTTGTCATCAAAGTCTGCATCAAGTCTGTTCATGAGCCATTCATTTGATCAGTTGTGTTGGAGCAGAGAAACATCTAAAACATGAAGGAAAGAGACCTTGAGGACCTCAATACTGCTGTAATTGGTTTGTCATTATCATTATGATCCTGGAAATAAAGAATAAGACGGTTCCCTCTCCCAGGAAGGGCTGGTATTGTGAACACATCTTCTATGTAAGCTATAGTAGTTAAGAGGACGGCTCATAACTACCTTTGTGATGAGTTGAATCACATTTTTCGGTCTACTTTAGTCACTGACGTGTTCTTTCACATTTTTTTTCACTGCTAAGTGGACAACGGTACTTTCACTGATTAGTGAGGAGACGTGCTAAGAATGACTTGATTTCGAGGGAAGAAAAAAGAAAATAAAAACGTTTGTTTTTTCAGATCAAACTGGACGAGCTGCACCATTTTGAAGGGTTAACTCAAATTTGGAGTGAGCACAGAAAAATTACAAATCAGCTGTTTCTAAATGATGCCACACAGAAGCAAATGAAGGGAACAGAGTATGTTGTAAGCGATAAAGTAAATCATAAACAACAAATGTTTAAAACTCTTCCAACAAAGAATATTGAAGTAATTTGTTCCCATATGAGGAAACTCCACCGTTGTCCTGGCGATGGGTTCCTCAGCGATATTTCCAACCTATGACAGACCCAGAGCCGTCTGGGAGATTTGCGAGGTCCTGTGCGAAATGGCTTGGGGGGCCCCTTGCGCGTGAGCGTAGCGAGCGCGCGCGAAATTTTGGGGTTTTTTGGGTCAGATTGGATGTCTATATGCGCAATTTTAACCCTCCAATTAGCAAAATACTGGATACCTTCCCCTGCCTCATCATCATCTGGACTTGCCTGGACGCAGGGCCCCACGGCTGCTTGAGACCCGGTCGGATTGGTGATTTTTCTAACAAATTTATCAAACGAGCCTTTCAGAGAGGCATTACACTCTTCCATTTTCTTTAGTTTTTTTCTTTTTTCATCCCCTGATGGAAATTTCCTGAATCTGTCTAGTTCTCTCGACATTGTGTGACAGTTTGTTCCAACTCCACCGTCTGGATCAGAGCAGCTTGTGTCTGCGCTTGGTCTGATCATTTGTATTGAACAACAGACACGCGCATCATTGCACATATATTTTATTGATATGCACAGACTAGTACACATTTAGGTCTGTAATGGAACGTGACTGTTGATATTTATAAGGGAAAAAACGAAAAAAAAAAAACGAAAAAAAAATTATTATTATTATTTATTTATTTATTTATTTTTTTTTTTCAAAAACGGCCCATAGCGCGAGGCCCCTTGGGGCGCGAGGCCCCGTGCGGTCGCACGGTTCGCACACCCCTTGCGGCGGCTCTGGACAGACCCATGACAAAACTGACTGGTGCATTTCAGTGCCTCTTTGGTAATTTTATGTCTACAAGTGCCATTTCTTATACTGTTTCCTCCTGGAATGCGTCGTAGAACTTTGATGTGTCGAGGCCTCGCCTCAGTTCCTCTTCTGCGCTTGGAGCACGTGAGGTTTGTGAGCTTTACCTCCTCCCAGTGGGTGTAATTAGCACACACATTATCCTGCACCCACAGGGGCTACGCCATGTAAAAGGCATGTCTCCTCCTGGTGTTGCTGAGAATAACCAGATTATTTTATCAGGAGATACCAGCACCTCGGAGCGACCTCTCCATTTCTCTGTCTCCGGCTGTCTGTCTCACTTGAACTCCGTAGCTCGCTGCCTTCCTCTGTTCCGCTCTCGCTTTCAATAAAATAAATAAATAAATAAAATACTAGACATTTTTAAGGCAGTAAAACCTGTGCACACATGTTGAGATGTGTCCGTGCCTATTAAGGGACGAATGGTTCAAAAATGAGATCTTATATGTTATCATTTCAGGTTTCACGCGCTGCCTGTCGAGTATTTTATGGGGAATCTTTCGGGATGATGATGATGATGATGATGATGATGATGATTGTTGGGTTGGCCACATAGTTTGAAAGGTTTATTCTGTGTCAAATTAAAAGAAAAGCATAGTAAGTACCGTATTTTCTGGACTATAAGCTGCACCTGCATACAAGCCGCATCCGCTGTATTTAAAAAAAAAAGATATGCAAGCCACAGATATTTATGTTGTTAGATTAGATATTTACTACATGTACAGAACGATTTTGAACTGTAAATGATGTACATGTTTGTACCTAAATAGATCCTTTCCTAACAGTGTCTTTTAACACGGCAGCAACTTTGCTGATTAAAACGGGACAGAACCAAGAGAAAATAACTGGTATTTATTTATCTATTTATCTGTTTGAAATCTGCTTCTACCTACTTCTATCTGCTAAAGAAGAAGTAGCGTATTCTTCTTTGCATTTATTTTGTCTTAGTTTTGATTCTAATTCCGGTTAGAGCGCCCCGAGCGGTGGAAGAAAAATCCACAGAATAGCCGCACCTTTGTATAAGCTGCATGGTTCAAAACCTAGGAAAAAAGTAGCGGCTTATAGTCCAGAAAATACGGTATTTTGTTTTATTTTATCTTTTAAAACTTGGTTTATGCTTTGCATCAATACAGCAGATTCCATAGTTTTAATGCTGGTTTTAATTGTAAATATGAAATGTAAACAATAGGATTTAGTGAGAACTCTAATCTTTTGCATATGTGTTTGCAAATGTGACTTTAAGAAACACGCTGATGACTTTGTGAAGTTGTAGCCGTGGTTCTGTGGTGCAGACTGTGGTGCTCCGGGCTCAGCACTAATGTCTGACACTTTGACAAGGAGGGAAGGAGAATGTCGCCTGTAAAGAACCCAAATGATTACACAAGTAGTCAACATCCAGCGACTTATTTCAAGTATTTCTTGACTGAGATGAAGCACTTCCCCCGATACTTTTTATCTTGCTCCAATGTGGCTACCCCCCCTTTCATATTCCAGCATCCATGCGTCTGCAGAGGTGTTGAAGTATCAACTCAGTTTTGTACTCAAGTAAAAGTATAAACGTACTGGTTTCAAAACTACTTAAAGTATAAAAGTAAAAGTAATGTAAGGGGGGAAAAAGCCATTAAGGACAAAAGCCATTGAAAATGAATGCATCTTAGTATAATGTAAATATATTAAAGAACCATATATGTGTACTATTGAGCATTAACATGTGTTTCAGAGAGCAGGAGATATGATGACTAGTTGCCTATAAGTAGGGCTGTGCGAGCAATCGATTTTAAATCTAAATCGGATTTATTAATCACAATCAATGTTAAACTCAAGGAGGATTTACAGTATCTTTCAATTGCACTTCATTCCCTATAGGGAAATTTGTTTGCTATTTTTCTTTAAAAATAAAGATAAAATATTTGAAACAATTTATTCCATTGACTTTTGTAGTTTTACCAAAAAAATCGAAATCGAAAATCGGGTTTTCAGAGAAATTTTTTTTATTTTTGTCCAAAATCGCCCAGCCCTACCTATAAGTATTGTAATGGTGCAAAAAGTCAAACTTCAGAGGCATGTTATCATTTATCCTAACCTTTATTGGAATGTACATCCAAGTTTAGTTGCAGGAATCTGAGGGAACGGATGTAAGAACAAAACTGGACAAGAACATCTGAAACAACCACAACCAAATTCACTCTATCCGGATGGAGCAATTTAACTGGATAGTTTTTTTTAAAGGCCGAAATGAAATAGAGTAACGAGGCTGTTTTTAAAATGTAAGGAGTAAAAAGTACAGATAATTGCGTGAAAATGTAAGGAGTAAAAGTAAAAAGTCGTCTGAAAAATAATGACCAAAACTTCTACTTAAGTAAGGTAACGAAGTATTTGTACTTCGTAACTTGTGACCTCTGTGCGTCTCTATCATATATTTTATCATCGGTTTTGTCGTCTCCCTGTTTTCGGAGCATGTCATCATTTCGTCTCTCCGGGAAGACTTGTCTTCTTTGTCTGCGGGGAAGATAAGGGTGAAGACAGGGGGAATGCATACGTCGTTATAGAACCTTACGAGGAGGTGGGAGGGGCCCATTTTCACATTAATGAACAGGCGCGTTATCAAATTTATGAGGACTGGAGTCGCCAGGCCCCATCATTCTGATGCTATGAGACAAGTACTGAAAGAAATGCTGACCGGGAGATGGAGACGGCCAAAGGAAGGATGAAGGGAGGATGAGAAGATGGAGGTAAAAAAAAATAAAAATGTCCTCAGTGATGAAGACTTTATTAATGGTTTCATCTTTTCCCTTGCTTTGTTTTTTCTCGTCCGTCTCCCTTTCATTCACAGACTCACACAGCTGCCCTTTCCTCTGTGTGTTTTCTTAAGACACTGATACTCCCCGCTTCAAAGACGAGATGTGGACTTTTGCCTTATAAATACAGCTAGTTTGTATTCAGACACACACGAGCAACGTGAGCGCACACACTCTAAATCTTCTGTGTTTTTCTTTCTCTCCGTCTCTGTCTCTTTGATAACCTCAGAGTAGCAGAGGTGCCTTTGTCTTGTGCATAAATCTGCACAAACATCCATATTCAAGTACACATAAAAATACACTGGCTCACATAAAAAAGAAAGGGGGTGAAAAAAAAAAAAACGGACTTTCCTGTGGTATCGGAAGCAGAGGCCAACAAAACAGTTCAAGAAATCCCTCTGGTGACTTTGGATTCTGAGAAAGACTATTGGACGAAGGCTCATGGCCCCAAACCACGGTGTCTGGTTGGAGGGATGGAGCCAAACGGAGGCGCTGCAAAGGATTTACTTAGTGGGCTCATACAAATCAGTTAAAAACTTAAAGTAAAAACAACAAACTTAGCTTTGGGGTGGCACATGCCAGTAAGACTGCAAAGCCTGCTCCTGCACTTTGTGTTCAAACATACTCATTTATAGATTCCCAGAATCCTATTTTCATGTTTGCAGTAGGAATGGGTGATATTTTACCGTTCATGATAAACCGTCAAAAAAATTCCCCACGGTAAGAATTTGTATCTCACGGTAAAAACGATAAATTCCCGTTGATGAAGTTTTTGTGTAAAGCTGATTTATGGTTCAGTGTTAAATCCACGCACAACATACGTGAAGGAAGGAAGGAAGGAAGGAAGGAAGGAAGGAAGGAAGGAAGGAAGGAAGGAAGGAAGGAAGGAAGGAAGGAAGGAAGGAAGGAAGGAAGGAAGGAAGGAAGGAGCCAGAAAGAAAGAAAGAAAGAAAGAAAGAAAGAAAGAAAGAAAGAAAGAAAGAAAGAAAGAAAGAAAGAAAGAAAGAAAGAAAGAAAGAAAGAAACAAATGAGCCAGAAAGAAAGAAAGAAAGAAAGAAAGAAAGAAAGAAAGAAAGAAAGAAAGAAAGAAAGAAAGAAAGAAAGAAAGAAAGAAAGAAAGAAAGAAAGGACGGACGGACGGACGGACGGACGGACGGACGGACGGACGGACGGACGGACGGACGGACGGACGGACGGACGGACGGACGGACGGACGAACGAACGAACGAACGAACGAACGAACGAAAGAAAGAAAGAAAGAAAGAAAGAAAGAAAGAAAGAAAGAAAGAAAGAAAGAAAGAAAGAAAGAAAGAAAGAAAGAAAGATAAATCTCCGTTGATACGTGTTTGTGTAACAAACATGGCAGATCTGAATCATTCCAGTTTTGCAGTACAGGTGTAACTCATTTAATTGGTTTTTATTAATTAAATGTAATTGGTGTAGTTTAGTATCTTTTAGAGCAGTGATTTGGGGCTCCAAAGACTGAATGTGGTGATAGATTTACAGTTACAAAGGTGGAGTTGAATTGTTATTTTTTTATCGTCATTTTTATCGTTATCGGGATAAATGCCAGAAATTATCGTGATAAATCTTTTAGTCCATACTGCCCATCCCTAGTTTGCAGTTTTCCATTTTGCCCCGTCGGGTCTCTTTGCTGGGTTACGTATCAGCGGCTGTGGCGGTAGAACACCTGTGTATAAATACTTGAGTCTATCAGCGTTATCGGTGCGCCACACAACACTTATGCATGCAGTGAAGAGACAAACGAGGACCAGGTCTGCTATCAGACCAGATCCCCAACCCAGAGGCTGTGACAAGAACACACGACAGACACCCTCTTTGTCTTTTCTCACCCACTCTGACACTTGGAGTCACGATAAGAGCCTGCAGGCCTCCCGCTCGCTAACACAAGATATGACAAGCGCACATTTAACTTTAACACTTGCACTGCTTTCTGTTGGCGAAACAGCCTTCATCAGGCGCAGAGGTGTCAAGTAACAAAGTACAAATACTTAGTTACCTTACTTAAGTAGAAAATTTGGTTATCTATACTTCACTGGAGTAATTATTTTTCATACGACTTTTTACATTTACTCCTTACATTTTCACACAATTATCTGTACTTTTTACTCTTTACATTTTAAAAACAGCCTCGTTACTCCATTTCATTTCGATCTTTAAAAAAAAACTATCCAGTTAAATTGCTCCATCCGGATAGAGTGAATTTGGTTGTGGTTGTTTCAGATGTTCTTGTCCAGTTTTGTTCTTACATCCGTTCCCTCAGATTCCTGCAACTAAACTTGGATGTACATTCCAATAAAGGTTAGGATAAATGATAACATGCCTCTGAAGTTTGACTTTTTGCACCATTACAAAACTTATAGGCAACTAGTCATCATATCTCCTGCTCTCTGAAACACATGTTAATGCTCAATAGTACACATATATGGTTCTTTAATATATTTGCATTATACTAAGATACATTCATTTTCAATGGCTTTTGTCCTTAATGGCTTTTTTCCCCCTTACATCACTTTTACTTTTATACTTTAAGTAGTTTTGAAACCAGTACTTTTATACTTTTACTTGAGTAAAAAACTTGAGTTGATACTTCAACTTCTACAGGAGTATTTTTAAACTCTAGTATCTATACTTCTACCTGAGTAATGAATGTGAATACTGAAGACACCTCTGATCAGGCGTGACAGTGACGCTGAGGCCCCGTTTACACATAGCCGGGTATTTACAAAAACGGATATTTCCCCCTCTACGTTTTGAAAAATTCCATCGTTTACACGAGATCGTTTTCAAAATCTCTTCGTTTACACGAATCTGCATAAATACGCTGTTAACGTCATGCCAGCCAATCAGAATCCTGGAAAAAACATCAACAAATGACACTGTAACTTCCAGTTAAGGCTGATTTGTGGTTCCGCGTTACACCAACGCAGAGCCTACGGCGTAGGGTACGCGGCGACGCACACCGTACGCCGCGCATCGCCGCGTACCCTACGCCGTAGGCTCTGCATCGATTTAACGCGGGACCATAATTCAGGCTTTACTTCCAAGACGGAACGAGAGTCTTTCGTTTGGAGTGACAGAGAAGTGGAGTTACTTTTAAGTGTGACTTTAGAATATAAAACAGGTAAAATACAAGAAAATATTGACGGTGGCCAAACTAATTGTAAACACAGGTCGCACTCATGACGCTGGTGACGTTTCTGTTGCATAATGTGACGTTCTGAAGCCTAAATCTCCGTTTTCTCTGTTTAGACGCAAACGTGAAAACAGAGTTTTTGAAAATCTCCACTTTGGCCGGAGTTTTCAGAAATGATCGTTTTTGGTGACTTTGAGCTCCGTTTTCGTGTAAACGAACGGCCAAAACGCATGAAAACGCCTCAGTTTTTGCTCCGTGTAAACGGGGCCTGACTGTCCTGACACAAGAGGATGTGAGGACGGCTGTTATGTCTGGTAGCTCGGGCAGATGTCCCGTAAAAGAAAAGGCTCGTAGGAAGAAATGTCCAAAGGAAGAATAAGAACTGGAAATGTCCAGTTTCTTGTACACAATCCAGCGCTGTTCCTGGATGTTTGGCACCATGAGAAATACTTTTGTCTCTTTGTCAAGGCACCCCGAGTTCCCAATGTATCATCAAAGTCGTGATCAGTGTCTGGCTTCCCACCGCTCGTGTCAACATGAGCGTTCCAGCAGCGCTCACGCTGGGAATTTGATTTAGCCCTTTGTGGTGGAGGTCAACGGCGTTCTGGTCCGGGGTACGCGTGAGGCTCGCTTCATGTTCTCCTGATCTGAGTGGGAAGGGAGGAGGAAAGCAATAAAAATTGCAATACTTTTCTCAAATATTAGAATCAGAATTAGAATCAGCTTTATTGGCCAACAAGGAATTTGACTCCGGTAATTTCGCTCTTTGGTAGTAAAATAAACAATAAAACAAATGTGGAATTTCTATGATACAGAATAAACAGAATAAACATTTAAGGTGCAGAAGTTTGAGGTAGAGAAAGAAAAGAAAAGA
>NC_084604.1:34424565-34464565 GCF_033807715.1 Cololabis saira | reverse complement strand
ATATGACTCTGTCCTTCACAGGATAAGTAACATGGATCACTGCAAAAACTCACAATCTTAACAAGAATATTTGTCTTATTTCTAGTTAAAATGTCTCATTTTAATAAAAAAATCTCATTACACTTAAAACAAGACTCATGACTGGAAAAAACAACAATTTTCACCTGTTTCAAGTAGATTTTCACTTGAAATAAGTAGAAAAATCTGCCAGTGGAACAAGATTTTTTTGCTTGTAATGAGAAGATAAATATTGTCCCACTGGCAGATTTTTCAACTAATTTGAAGTGAAAATGTACTTGAAACAGGTGAAAATTTTCAAATAAGTTATTTTTCTGGTGATGACTCTAAATGTTAAAATAGCAGTAAAACCACATTCATTGATGAAATGACATAAGGGATGGAAAAGAGGGATGGCAGTTTTACAGGGGGGATGATTTGGACTGTTTTTATTTCAGGGGGGGATGCCATCCCCCCTCATCCCCCCTCAACTCCAGTACTGATTGTAAGTTGAAGTTGATCGGCCATGAAGCAGGAACCGGATGCGGTGGGTTCCCGATGTTGACGAGGTCCGCTGGCAGAGGAAGTCTTTGGGAGGAACCTCATGGTCCATCTCCACTCTCCTGGTCTGCTCAGAGCTGCTGTGCCCCATGACTACAACGCATGACCTCTTCTTGTTTCCCACATTCCATGGCGGAAAGGTTTTATTTAATTATGTACCATTCTGGTGCTCATCCTACCGTGCGCAGTAAAACTGAGCGCTTAAACATCTTAAGGAATGGATGATGTAAAGCGGGGGAAAAAAAAGACGCTTTTTGTGCTGTCTGACTGTGGTCATGTGTTATAACAAAGACAGACATGTTAAGAATTTATGTTAAAGGAAAATAAGACCTCTAACTATTTAAGATATCTGGAATATTTAAAGCACTGTAATTATTTTGGGGATAATTTTACTTAAAAGACAGTTAAACAGGGGCGTCAATTGGGTATGAAGGTACGGCAGCCGCCACACCTTGGCTTCAAGGGAAAATGTAAATGTTTGTTTTTTAAATACATTTATGGAATTACTCTGTGTCTATTTGTATTGATTATTCTATTACTTAATACATATAGAATAACTACGAATGCAAATCAGAACAACATGATTGATTTCACTAGTTATTATTCACTGCAAAAACTCAAAATCTTAACAAGAATATTTGTCTTATTTCTAGTTAAAATGTCTCATTTTTAGTCAAAAGAAATCTTATTACATTTAAGACAAGACTCAAAAACAACCATTTTCACCTGTTTCAAGTAGATTTTCACTTAAAATAAGTAGAAAAATCTGCCAGTGGAACAAGATTTTTTTGTTTGTAATGAGAAGATAAATCTTGTTCCACTGGCAGATTTTTCTACTTATTTCAAGTGAAAATTTACTTGAAACAGGTGAAAATTGTCAAATAACAAGTTATTTTTCTGATGATGACTCTTGTTTTAAGTGTAATGAGATTTTTTGACTCAAAACGAGACATTTTAACTAGAAATAAGACAAATATTCCTGGTAAGATTTTGAGTTTTTGCAGTGAGCGAGACTGTATTTAAAAAAGTTCCAATTTTCTTGACCACACAGATAAGCTACATAAACTTCTGTGATGAGTATTTGCTGGACGTGTTGATTGATACTCTAGTTAAGTTCTGTGACTCCTAACCTTGCCATACCTTAGCTTCCACTGAATTGACGCCACTGCAGTTAAATTAGGAAAAAATGAACCTTAAGGGTGATATTCTCACCTGTAGTCTCACTTCATTGGTAGAAAGGGAAGGCAAGTTCATTTCCATAGCTCAATTAAACAACAAGGTGATTCAAAGTTCTTTACGGAGACATTAAAATATCATGATTGACATCATATAAAAGAAAGAAAAAAGAGGAATAGAGAAAAAAAATTGTTAAAATATGACCACGTTTTGAAACTCAAGCTTATAAGTAACAATGCAGATGTGGAACTTTATGCAAATCCAGCCGAGGACAGGTGTGGCTGAGCGTTTCAGCTCATTTGAAGGCTTTCTGGGATTTTGTTGTAGACATGTTGATGATAGAAGCTGAACACAGCTTCTTCACGCCTGGAACAAGTGAGAAATAACAACTCCAACTCTGGGAACTGATAAAAGAAAAGTGGATCCAGATGACCCGCGGGGTCTGGAAGGTTCACACTGGGCCAGCAGGTCACTGGTGGACTTAGGTCGTTAAAGGAGCCTTCTGTAAGAAATGGTCAAAACTGGTACTGCAGTCACTTTCCAAATATTGTTGAGCGGCGTGTACCCTCCCCCTCCTCCCCCCGACCAGAGGTTGCCAGGTAGGCTGCAGAATGCAGCAGGAACGTAGGCTGCCATGGCTGCGATAATTAGAGCCGAGCTGGCAACCCGGATGCCGAAACAATACTGACTTGGTGATTGGGAGATAGGTGGAGGGTGGAGCTTCAGAAACAATACTGACTTGGTGATTGGGAGATAGGTGGAGGGTGGAGCTTCAGAAACAATACTGACTTGGTGATTGGGAGATAGGTGGAGGGTGGAGCTTCAGAAACAATACTGACTTGGTGATTGGGAGATAGGTGGAGGGTGGAGCTTCAGAAACAATACTGACTTGGTGATTGGGAGATAGGTGGAGGGTGGAGCTTCAGAAACAATACTGACTTGGTGATTGGGAGATAGGTGGAGGGTGGAGCTTCAGGCCAAAACCAAAAATGACAACATAAACATCAGTTGAGGGCTGCAACTCCTCTTTTTAAACTGGAATATCCTGGCTTGAGTGCTGTTGTCAGTGACATAAGTATTTGAAATGAACATGATTTTTAAATGTCTGTTGACATATCGGGTTCATTTTATGATTCGTTTTATTATTGCTTTTACATACAGCTCCTTTAACTATTCAGAGCTGTAAAGACCGGCATCAGAACTTTAAAGTACTGTATATCCAGAGGTGGGTAGTAACGAGTTACATTTACTCCGTTACATTTACTTGAGGAGGTTTTGGGAAATTCTGTACTTTTAGGAGTAGTTTTGAATCACTATACTTTTTACTTTTACTTGAGTAGATTTGTGAAGAAGAAACTGTTCCTCTTACTCCGCTACATTAGGCTACGTTGAGCTGTTACTTTTCTTTTATCCCTTTTATCCGTGTACGCGTCAATCTCATGACATCACTGGGTGATTCTCTGGGAAAAATGTTTGTTTTTGCATGTTTTGTCATTTATACACAGACTCAAACACACACAGAGTTTCTATGAGTTCATGTTTGTTCTAGTTCTGCCTGGTTAAAAAAGAAAAGTACAAAGGCTTGAAATTTTGTGCTACTTGTGCTTAATTTATTTTTTATTCCGTTATTTTATTTATTTTATTATTTATTAAAGTACTTGAATTTACTTTAAGATTATTTTAATTTAAGCTATTTTAAATTTTTTAATTCATTTTAATTTATTTTATTATTTTATTGATTGAATTTGCCTGAAAATGATTATTTTGTACTTTTGTCTGTTTGTGTAAAAAAAATTAATCAGATGTTACTCAACACTTACTTAGTACTTGAGTAGTTTTTTCACCAAGTACTTTTTTACTTTTACTCAAGTAATTATTTGGATGACTACTTTTTACTTCAACTTGAGTCATATTATTCTGAAGTAACAGTACTTTTACTTGAGTAAAATGTTTGGCTACTCTCCCCACCTCTGTGTATATCCTCTGATGCACAAGCAGCCAGTGTAAAGAACTCAGGGCTGGACTGATGTTGGCAGTCCCAGTGTTTACCTCCACCTGTCTATATAGATGTCTCTGCTGGATATCTACTGTTCTCCTGTTCTGCAGTCCCCCCCTCTGAACACCTCAGTGTCTGCTGTCTACACCTGTATCAATCACATGTGCATAAAGCTCTTAGTTCTCCAGCTATCGGACAATTCATATTAATACATCTTTTATACCTTCGACAATATATCTGTGTCACTCCTCTCTCTGGTCTTCATTCTCTCTTTCCTATCTCCCTTTTCCTGCTCAACCTGGCTGGCCTCCGGCAGGATGGTCCCCCTTTATGATCCAGGTCCTGCTCAAGGTTTCTTCCATCACAAAGGGGAGTTTTCCTTCCCATTGTTTTGCTTAACCTTTGTCTGGTGTTAGCTTTCTGCTACCATCTCCGATGTTAACGGGTCGGTTTTGACCCGTGTTTTAAATTATCTCAAAAATACACTAAAAGCAATTATCCATCATCCAATTTTTTTCTCATCTCTTGGTTACATTGTTAGGCTTCCTTATCCATGAAAATATTGGTTTTAAAATTTTTGGTATGGGACTCTGGGCCTTTTTTTGTCAGTATAGCCCTGGATTTCAATTTTAAAAACTGGTAAAATGAGCCTCAAGAGAATCATATGAATAAATAAAAGGTTGTTGTGTTACCTGGCTATTACGGAGAGGTCTTAGAACACATATCTTAAATAAATTTGTTTCATTTATTTTTTAATTTTAATATAATTAACTATAGTAACATCTATGGTGTTATGGGTAAATTTCGACCCATTTACTTCAAGGAAATGGAAAAAAAGTAAAAGGTAACAATTTCAACCAGAGCATTTTATAATTTAGTGAAAAAAAAATGTTGGATATTATTTTGTTGAAATAAAGGTTCCTGACAAAGTCAAAAAGCCTTGATGCAATAAACGCATTTTTGTGGTAGTTTTATGAATTTAAAACCTAAAGACGGGTCGGTGGCGACCCTAACAACAGACCAAGGTTAAGGGTTTTCTCCCACTAGAAGTTTTTACCTGCCATTGTTTATGTAATAATTACTCTGGGTCATGCTCTAGGTCAGGGGTCAGCAACCCAAAATGTTGAAAGAGCCGTATTGGATCAAAAACACAAAAAACTAATATGTCTGTAAAAAAGTCGAAATGTCGAGAAAAAAGTCGAAATGTCAAGATTGATGTTGAAGTAAAATCTTGATAAAAAAGTCGAAATGTTGAGAAAAAACTCGAAATGTTGAGAAAAAACTCGAAATGTTGAGAAAAAAGTCAAAATTTAGAGAAAAAAGTCGAAATGTCAAGATTAATGTTGAAGTAAAATCTTGATAAAAAAGTCGAAATGTCGAGAAAAAAGTCGAAATGTTGAGAAAAAAGTCAAAATTTCGAGAAAAAAAATCAAAATGTCGAGATTAAAAAGGAAAGGCAAAAGGAAGAAAAAGAAAAAAAAGAAAAAACAGAAAAAAAGGAAAAAAAAGGTCAAACATTTTTGAAAGGGCTCCAGGGAGCCACTAGGGCGGCGTTAAAGAGCCGCATGCGGCTCTGGAGCCGCGGGTTGCCGACCCCTGCTCTAGGTGTATTGTGAAGGTGAATTGAATTTGGCAATCCTCCAAAAACTAGACATTTATTACAGGAATTTAGTGTATTAGTCAAAACAACAGCACTACTGGAAGAATCCTAACTTTGAATAAAATGTGCTACACTGTACGTCCACTGGTTTCTGAAAATGTTTTCGTTCCTTTTTGTTTATTTTACTAATTGTGCCATTTGACAAGTTGTATCTACCCAATTAAAGACTTATCAAAGACAATTCAGACACTGAAGACAGAAATATATCTCAACAAGGCACTGAAAGCACGCAGTAAACAAAAGCTGCAACACAAACATAATTAAAGCTGCAAGCAGCGATGAACGAGCCCTCGCACCCTTGTGCACGTTCAGGCTGCAGCTTGTATGACTTGCATGTACTGTAGATGTCTTTAGGTCTAGACATTTAACGGATGACACCAGCCACGACTCTCTATATCAAACCATTCAAAAGTTATGGCAGAAAGTAGGAACTATCAGATATCGACCAATCAGAAGAAGGGGCGGGGCTAATTTGCACCAATTAAGGTGAAGGACTCAAAACCATGTCTGATGACAAACCCCACCACTCTGTATGTCAAACCATTCAAAAGTTATGGCAGAAAATAGGAACGATCAAATATGGACCAATCAGAAGAAAGGGGGGGGGCGCGCTTTTTGGCGTCTAGCGTCGCCACGGTAACGCTTTTGAAAGAGAAAAGTAATGCGTGTGGTCGCAGGAGGGAGACGCACATTTTGATGTATAACACACCTGGGTGCACTTTACGGTTCGGGCCGCATTAACGGCCGAAGAAATGGCATGGCATGCGCCAAAATTACACGATTAATTCAAAACAGCCGACTTCCTGTTCGGTTTCGGCCATGGCGCCAAGAGACTTTTCTTTAAGTTGCGACATGATACAGGTGTGTACCGATTTTCGTGCATGTACGTCAAACCGTATTGTGGGGCTTGAGGCACAAAGTTTTCTAGGGGGCGCTGTTGAGCCATTAGGCCACGCCCATTAATGCAAACCATTAAATATCACATTTTTTGCCAGGCCTGGCTTGCATGCAAAATTTGGTGACTTTTGGGGCACGTTTAGGGGGGCAAAAAGGCCCTCATTTCGTCGGAAAAATAACGAGGGAAAAAAAACGAGAAAAAAAAAATGAGAAAAATTCCTACAGATACAATAGGGCCTTAATGAAGAGGATCAACCACCTTTGGTATGAAAGTCGGTGACAGTTTCAGTTAAACATTTAAAAAGGCACATCCATAATCAAAGCAATCTTTTCATGTTTTCCTGAACATTTGTACGAATATTGAAATGAATGAAAATATTTCCAGAACTTCTTCAAAGAACAACGCTCGTATTTAACTTGAATATATCCTCACTCCTTCCTCTTTGTTATACAACCCCATAACCCCACTTCTAAGGCACACACCCAGTGATGTATGTGTGAATAATAAGGTGTTAATTCTGGAGGTGTAGCCAACATGCTGTTCCTCCCCCTGAATGCACCCACATAAAGCTCTCGTTAGAAATGTCCATTCATTTCCTCTTTTTTTTTCTTTTTTCCTCTCCTCACAAGTGATTTGGTCTTTCCAGCCACAACCTCTGAAGGCTTTATTCAAGAAAAGTCAAAGCCTGGTCTCTCTCACACGTAAAAAGCTAGCGTGAACTTTCTCAAGTCCCAGTAGTTTCTGACGGGAGTCCATAAACGAGAGCGTGCGTGTTTGCGTGTTTACATCAGTTATCAGGGTTGCACAGTGTCACCTTTATGCCTCACTGCTTGCCGCAGCAACAAACTCGTGGCGTTCGTCCCAAACTCGTGATGAAATGGGCTGCTTTTGGAGCCCGAATTTTCCAGAATGTTGGAGTCGTTCTTTCTCACTGGTTTCAGCATGCGCTTTTTTTGCGCTTTTTCAGTTATAGACGTTTAGGTTTTTTTTTTTCTTTCCTTTCAACACCTTCTCTCTCTCTCTGTCACTGATGAATCCAGATAACACTTCTCGCTGGTTATTCTGGCTTTTCCCTCCCACTAACCCTCTCCCCCTTCTCAATCTTGGTCTTTGTGATAAGCAATATGTCAGTGTTCGCCCCTAGATAACTTTATTTTGACTTCTTGCGTGCCCCTATGCTCGTAGTGCGGGTGTGCGAGTGTGTATGTGTGTGTGTTGTGGAGATTGCTGACAGACGTGGACGACGGGGGAAACAGCAAACACAAAGAAAGGCTGATCAAGGGGTAAGAGGTACTTGAGGATGTGAGTGTGGTTGTTTATAGCGAGCGCTGCTCAGACTGCACCTCTTTTGATCCCCACCGCTCCACCCCAGTTAGCACCTCTGCACGCGAGGAAGTGTCACATAAAGAAATCGGCTGTCTAAACTTGATAATGAGACGCCTCGGACCTCTGGCTGAAATTGACGATTTGTCTGGACGGTTTTATAAAGCAGTGTCTCCCAACCTGGGGTCCGGGCCCCCCCCCTGGAGATCTCTGGGGGGGCGCAAAACTTTGTCTGCTTTGAAATTATGCAGTTGTAAAAATGATATTTGCAAATGAGTCATTCAAAAGACATTGTCAGGAATAATATTTCTTTTTTTTCCTTTTTCTGAAAAAACAACATGGTGCAAAAAAAACACCAATACATAACAACAAAAAATGAATAGATAAATGTAATAACAAAAAAACAAAAACAAATACAAAACAAAAAAAAACAAAAAAAAAGTAATGCCCATATTATTAAGTATAACAATGCAAAATTAAGAGCAAAAATAAATGAAAATAAAATCATAACCCCAGACATTACCCACCCACCCCCTGGATCCTAGCAGCTTTAAATCACATCAATGTGTTTATAATACAACTTTTAACATGGTATACTTAGTTTTCCTTTATCACACTAAGGACATAGAAATTATGTATAATGAATAGCTCACTATATCAAAATCTAAACATGAATGTCTTGAATATTTTTTGTGTTTTTTATACACTGGTGACAAACACAGGAAATGATTTTATTCCTTATTATTATATCATTACTCAACATTTAATCTACTCTGACAGGTTGTTAAAGGAAAAATGTTAAAAAATGTTGGTCTCATATTAAAAGAAACATTTTTCAGAAATATTTGTATGTCCTTTTATGTCCTTTTGTGCGTATTTTATACATTGGTGACATTGGAGAAAAACAAAGTCATATGTATACAGAGTAAACCAAAGAGAAATGTATCAAAAAAACATAATAAATGTTCATTTTTTCAATTAAAGACTATTTTGGTGCTAGTACGTACGGGTCGGGGGGCCTGGCTGGTCTGACACAAGTAGGGGGGGAAACAAGGAAAAAAGGTTGGGAACCACTGTTATAAAGCACAAATGTAGATGAGTAAACTTTCCACGCTTCCTTGTATTTTGAGCTTCTTATTCAAGTTTTAAAGATTTATTTCCAACAAAAAAAAAAACATCACAGAATAAAAACAACAAAAAGCATAGGCTACAGCACAGCTAAATATATTACCCACAAGCCATCTGCCCCATGTGTACGCCTTTTGGATGAACGCGTGCGCTCCACATCAATGCGCATTGATGTACTCTCCTGGCAAAGGAGACTTTGTATTTTATTAGTTTCCGTCTTGGCATCTGTTACATGTTTGCTAGCATTATATTTAGCATTTACATCCCTATGTCTGAAATTAGCCTGGCCACGATGGAGCTAATTCTGGGTAATATATGCTAAAATAAGGTCCACATAAAACACATTCTCTGGTTTCCGCTCGCCTGGCTCTCTCTGATCACCCTGCTGTAACCTGCTAATCACAAGCAGCACGGCAGAGCGCTGGTCCCAGCCCACTGTGTTTAGTGTTTACAAGGCTTAAATGTGTCCCCGTTTAGACTTGCTGCCCGAGAGAGACATCAGATGCAAACACACACATAAACACCCACACACACATATGCATCCTCTTTTTTTTGTTTTTAAGCATATGTATCCATGCACGCAGCCCACTCGGATCCAACAGTTCTGTAGCTGGATTTACGATGAGTCAGAGCAGGTCAACAGACTGCAGCTTGAGAGGCTGAAAGAGATTTACAGCTTAATGTTTTTGTCTTACTTGGTTCTTGTTTGTAATCTGTTAAAACTATATCTAAGCATTTAACCTGAGAAGCATCATCAAACTTAGATAATGCTGCAAAAAGCATGACTGGATCTTGATAAGCTGCTGCATCATAGTTTGCTGTGACTGTTGACTGAAAAGGTTGCAGAGCAAATATTTTATGAAGGATATAAAAATGTTCTCTGCAGTATTTACTCTGTATTTTTGTTTTGTGGACAAACTGAGTGCTCCGGAGGCACAGGCTATTAGTTTGATCAGCTTAAACTGTTTGCACGACATGAGTGAAGGCTCCCGTGGGAGGTGTGTGTGCTGGAGTTGACATGATCAGTGGACTAACAAGCTGACACTTGCCACATTAACCAGATAAATTATGGGCCCTCCTTCTTTTCTGTAACACAACCTTTACCAAATGGCAAAAGTTAGACTTGTTCGCCTCAGATCCTCTGCAAAAGTCTGCACGTTCTCTTCTCCTCGCTTCTCCTCTGCGGGCCCTGTTGGCGTTACAGAGCGTGAAGCCTATAGCAGTCGAGGGAGTCGTAGCCATGCTCCTAAATTAAATACTACCCTCCAAGGAAAAGAATGCTCCTGACCACACACACATGTGTGTGTATGAGACGTTATAAGACATACTATGTACATTCACACACATTCACATGTATGCAGATAGGGAGGTGAAGTCCAACACCCATTCACACCCATGCAGACTCTTCTGTTGTTTATGTTGGTGGAAGTCCACTGGATTTATCTGTTAACACTCAGAGGCCAGTTTGTGAGGGATCACAACACACTGGAATTATGGAAGATGGGGGCAAAGGTCAAGGCCAGGAATAAAATACGTTGTGTTTTGTGTGGGTTTGGAGGAATGCTGAAATGGTCCGGTCAGGGAGGGCTCCCTGCACGGACCATCAGGCATGTGATGGAAGGTGTTCGCGAGGAATTTTGATTAGCGCTGGGTGAAAACAAATGAGAGTCGGGGAGATGGAGGAGCAGGCGAGGGGAGAGCGTCAACAACGCGGGGACTGCTTCGGCTTCGTCGTCAAGAGCTCCACAGGGTGGTAAAGGTTGAGTTTCGTGGACTCCCAAGGCCAAGGACCAAGTTAGTCTTTAGGTTTATGCATTGCTGATTGTAGTTTGAGTCAGTGGGAGGAAAAGCAGCTACGATCGGTTGTTGCGTTGTTGGGAAGTAGCGCTTCAGTGGCACTTCAGCAGCTCCTCTCTCCACCGTTTTGTTACATTTTTATCAACGGCTAACGCTGCTTCCAACCGGTACCATCAAACTAATTTCTAACTAAGTAAATAAAGCTTGTTTCATGAAAATTATTCTTACACCGTGTCCACACTGCATGCGACGCGAGCGAGCGTCAGCGTCAAAAACAATTCCATTGCTTTATTTTTTATTGCACTGTCTATACTGGTTGCGCGCGATGCGGCGCGATGCGGCGCGATGCGGCGCGCCGTTTTGAGCTGGACTTTTGTCGCACGCCTTGCTTCTATTTTCTTCCTGTCGCTCGCGTTGAAAGCCGGTTGAAAGTTGAAAAAAAAAGTTGAAAGCGCTGTAGGAAACAGTCATTTCAATACAAGAACCTCAATAAAGTGGCAGCTGCTGGAGGGAGATCGCCAGGGAGCTGGGATGTTCTGATAAGATTATAAGAATCTTATCTTAATCTTATTATGGCTTAATTTGTGCCGGATCCTGCCGGATTTCTCGTGTCCTCTGCTTTTTCCCCACATCCCAGTAATGATCTGACATGCTGACATGTTTGCTGCATTTAACACCACACGCCGGTCACTCCACGCTGTTCGCTGTTTGATTGCGCCACCGTTCGGTTTTTTCCCCACTTATTCCACCGAATAATCAGCTTGTTTTCTGTTTAGAAAGTACAAACGTAGGAAGATTACAAGTAATCACCCATCTTTTACTTGTCTCTTTACTCTTTTAGGAGTAATTTTAGGAGTTTCTTTCAGTAGCGCACGGGCGGGTGAATAAAGGCTGATTTATGGTTCCGCCTAAAATCGACGGCGTAGCCTACGGCGTAGGGTACGCGGCGACGCGCACCGTTCGGTGAGTGCGCCGCGTACCCTACGCCGTAAGGTCTGCGTTGGTGTAACGCGGAACCATAAATCAGCCTTTTAAAAGGCGAGTCTCAGCTGTCAATCAAAAGAACGAGGTAGAACGTGGGGCCGATAACGCGTTCAGTGTGGACAGAGCGCGTCCGATTCCATGCAGTGCGACGCGACAGTCGGACGCTCGCATGCAGTTAGGACAGGCTGTTACTTTTTGTGTAATTGCTAGACTATTTTACTAGTTTTGAGGATCGTCATCAAGAAAATGTTTCTTACCCCATTGGCAGAGATATACAAGACAGTTTGCCTAGATTTAGGGACATTAGGCTTATTCCTAGCGGGAATGTTTTTGCAGTGTAGATTTGTTTTTAGTTAAATCAACATGCCAAAACATATTTATTTTCTTTTTCTGAGAATCACACGGCACAAGCAAACCAATGAAGACTTATTTTATGTTTTCTCTCCATTTTTCTGCTTTAAAACCAAAACTGAATAATAAAAAAAAAGACGGGAGGGCTCCCTTTACTCATTTTGTTTAAAAACAAGATGGGAAAGGGGAAAACAAAGGTTATTTGTTCTGTGTGATGGAATGCTGGGAAAGCAAGGAGGCATCCGCCCACATGAGTTCTGTGTGTTGTACTGTGGTGTAAAAATGACCCATTTTGTTTCGTCAAACCCACCATTCCCAATTACTGGACTTATTGGGATTATGATTCCTTTTATGAAGTTTGCACTCTACAGAGTCTTTTTCACTGTAATAATTGGGTGATGCACACCAAAGTGCTAAAGAGGGCTTTCCTTTACCCTTTACCCCCACAAAGTTCTCCAATACAGTCAATATAAGGCTGGAGTGCTGCCATCACAGGCATTTTTCTTTTTCCTTTTCCAGACAAGATTTGACACCTCGTGCTTGTGGTCTGGGTGGTTTTACTAACATTTGCGGGAGATGAATGGAGCTTTTTTTTCCGCATCCCTCTATCATCTATACCCGCTTCTTCCTATTCAGGGTTACGGAGATTTGGCCTCTTCCAGCTGTTCTCAGCCAGGTCGCCGGTTCATCGCAGTTTTTCCAATGTCATGTCTTGTATAGATAAACAGGCAGATCAATACAATTTATGAGTTTTTCTGTTGTCCTGCTGTTTCCTCATTTGGTCAAAGAACAGAAAAATTTGACAAAACAGAAAAAAAAACAGATAAAGAACAATAAACTGATTGCCAAGAGATGGTTTCCTTGGTAGGAAGTCCACAGGCTTATCCCACCAGCAGACATTATCTGATGTCTCGGGCCAACGGGACAATCCGAGCTATGTTTCGAGCCAACGGACCAAGATACCCGTCTGATTATCTGCAGCCTCATCATTTGATAGCAAAACAACTCGTCCCCGTAGATTGGAAAAAAAAACGCCCATCCCTCTAGTTTGCTGATGTTCTAGTTTCCAGAGAAGAAGATCCCGCAGAACAAATGCAAAATGCTAACCTCTAAAGACTGTCTCCTGTGATATGTTTCTCTGTACCGTGACACTTCTCATCTAGAAAGATGTTTCTCTGCTGCTTACACAAAGGGCCAAATCCACAAAGAATAGATTGCGCCCGCAAATAGCGCTGTGAATTGCGCCGCATTTGCGCCCGCAATTTGCCCCGCTTTAAGGTCCTATTCACAGAAGATTTTGCTCTAAAGATATGCCGGCGCAAACACGCCCATAAAGTTTTGCAGTAACTTCATTAACACCGGATCGGGATCAGATCAGGATCTGACGGTAATTCATGTTCTGTGTTTTGCTACACACACCTACAGGTCAGCTGTTAAACACACACATTCTAGATTTATTTTATTTAGATGTTTATATGGTGGAATTATTTGTAATAAAGCAGCCCCTTACTGTATGGATGAATCCTGAGCTCCGTCCTGTTATTTTTATTTTTAAATCCGAGATAAGTCCACAACCCCACTTGATCTGACTGTAGATTTCACCCTTAATATCATTCAGTATCACACAGGCTTGAATGATATTGAAGAGAGACAGAAACAGAGACAGACGGGGAGTGAGGAGTGAGTTTGCGCACAGTTAATACACGCTTCGAAAAGACGGTATTTGCTCCACTATTCTTGCATGTGGCAAATAGCGCTGGTCTTTGTGAATTAGACGTTTTTTGCAATGAGGCTTATTTGCATAGAAAGGGGGCAATTTTGCGCCGAATGTATGAATATTACCTAATTTACATGCATGCAAATGGCACAGGCGCACCATGACACTATTTGCTTGGCAGCGCAGTTTGTGGAGCAATTCGCTATTAGACGCAATTAGACGCTCTCTTTTTGTTTCATTTGCACCGGTTTAGCGGCCGCAAAAGCCGCGCAATCCTTTTGAGGATTTGGCCCAAAGTGTCTCTTAACACTTAACAGACGACTTTGCTCATCTACTCCCTTCAAGAGCCTAGGTTTGGGCTTTCTGGTCCACCACGGTCAGAAGAGTCCAGAATAATGCCAAGTCCTGTTGCTGTAGTGCCAGCAGGGTTTTCCTTTAGTTGAAAATAATAATTCCTGAATATAACTTTATAATTGTGCACAGCCCTCAACACGTTTAGCATAACTGCAAGTACACTTGCTTTGGGAAATAAATCAGCTGGCTTGTATTTCTTGGGTGTATTTGTGTTTTAAATATTCACACATTCACATATGCACTAATTTTAATGTGTTGCTTTGTTAACTTGAGCCCCCTGCTACTTTCACGGCGCGCTTCCTTTCAGCGAGGACAGAAATGCTGCAAAGGGGAGAAAGTGGAATTTCAGGGTTCACAGGAAGTCCAGCAACAGTCCACACACATTAGGTATTTTCATTAGATGCTAAATATACAGCGACGACAAGTCAGGGATGTGAAATCATGTGATGTGAAGTCGGGGATGTGAAAGGATGCATGAAAGATGGTGGGAATGTGAGAGTGAAACTTTTGGGTGTGTAGTTCATGGCACATCACCATAACCGCCGGGTCATGACCTTTGTTCCAGTCGGTTTTATTTCAATTACAGACACAAGGCCCTGTATCTGCGTGTGTGTGCGGCCGCGTCGACTGCGATGGGATGGAGTGTGAATGGTGTTTATTTGATCACGGGTTTAAACCGGATGGAAAGGTGTGGATAACAGCAGCACTGGGAGATGATATCATGAATATACGTGTGTGTGTGTGTGTGTGTGTGTGTGTGTGTATGTGTACTAAACTGTCGATAGTATGCTCTTACTGGGAAAGGGCTCATGCTACATTTGTATTCGAATGCCGTGTCCTTCCCAGCAGCGTCTCCTGCAGCGGCTGGTCATGGGAACGAGACACACTCACATGAGGCAGCTGGATGGCCAATGGAGGCTTAAGATGGCTTTTTTTTTTGTTTTCTCTTACATTGTGTCTCCTTTGTTCTCATCTGAAAGAGGAATGAACCGAAATCATTAATGACATCCAGTATAATAGGAAAACCAATATGTTCTCTAGATCAGTGGTCTTCAACTGGACCCTCAGTCACCCCTCAAGTACTAACTCCATTACACTCCACTACATCCTCAACTTGTCAAATGTATTTAATGAACAGATGGTAAAGTTTGAACCTCAGATTTTAGAGAATTAACAGTGCTTTCATGCACAATTATTAAAATATATATTTCATTGTATTAATTGAAATTTGACCGTAAATGTAATTAAGGTTAAATAAAATAATTCATGTTAAAATTAATTCATGTTTAAAATAAAATAATTCATGTTAAAATTAATTCATGTTTAAAATAATAATTCATGTTAAAAATACATGCAGTAATGGTTAAGCGTCAGTTGAAGGTGAGATAATTTATGTCAAAATGCATTAAAATGTTATAAAAAGAAGTGAAATTCATACTTACCTGAAACATCCTAAAAAACAGACCAACAATAAATATTAAAAAGAAATGAAGTTCATACTTACTTAACAACATGCTAAAATAATTGACAAATGGGTAACTTTATTTGTAAATTTGCAATTTAATGTTAAGGTTTGGGTTTCACAGTATGTATTTATTTATTTATTTTGGTATTTATTTTATGGTATTTTCTGCACTTATCTTGTATTTTGTATGCTTATTTCCTATTATAATAATTTGAATTATGTACAGAATTTAAGCATTTTCTTTTTGTGTGTTTTGATTGAAAGGTTTTTCACCTAATGGCAAAAAATGGATTATGCCCTTTGGAAATAAAAGAAAGAAAAGGAAAAGCTGTCTGGTCATTTGAGTGGATTCCAGTTAAAAGACTCTGGGTAGATGACATCCCTTTCAAGTGGGGAAAATTGCATGGCAAAAAACCTAAGAAACTTGACAATAATATATAAAAAAGTGCAACAACTGAGAAGTATTTCCAAAAAGTTAAAAAACATACTTTTACCCTCCACTGAAAATGGCTCTGCCCTCCACTTTTGAGTACACGAGCTAAGTATCACTGCTCTGGATGTTTTCAGGTTCAGTTTAAATTTGATCAGCTTTGAATGTTACATAATTCATTTAATGCACTTAACCTTTACTTCCTACCAACTGGATTACAAATGAAATGCATATACTTTAAATATTGAAGACTTAAAATGCCAGCGGCCTAGTGCTGTTTAGTACGCCCTGGTGCTAAAAAACACGTAGCACGTTAAAATTCACGTAGCACCACCACAACACACGGAGACAAACAGAGGCCAGAAACGTGTCGCAGCAGGCCACGAGCAGTGACCCAAGAGTGACCGTCATACGGCGACTCGTTACAGATGACACAGATGGAGCTTTCTCCTCCAGCCGCTCTCATCTACTCCCCCCGGCTCTGTAAAGATCCCGGCTTTGATAGTCTCGCCTAGCTGCAGGTGTAAGTGTAAGCTGTGGTGTGACTGAGACCAGGAGAGATAAAGAGACCCAAGCAGAGAACAAGAGAGAGAGATCAGAGCAGATTAGGCTCATCTGTGGCGCCTGTCTGCGGTTCGGATGAACTGATGTGTCACCCGGATCCTGAGGGTGCTGACAGCCGAGCGGAGGAAAAGAGCTTGTTGATGCTACATGAAGTTATGTTGCTCTTTGGGATGAGGTATGACCCTCTTTGAACCATGCCAAGGGAGGGAAAAAGTAATCAAATGTTTATGTATTCAAGTTGTACTTTATGCAAAGAGAATAAAAGAGATATAAAAAATATTTTTTGGCAGAATTTCAGATGCAATGGTGCTCAGAGAATAGTTAGGTCTCTAGTTGTCTTCATTCTGTTGAAGGTGATATTGTGGTAATATCTGGTACAGGGGTCGGCAACCAAAAATGTTGAAAGAGCCATATTGGACCAAAAACACAAAAAACAAATATGTCTGGAGCCGCAAATAATGAAAAGTCTTGTATCAGCCTTAGAATTAGGCAAATGGCGAAATGCGAAATGTTGAGAAAAAAGTCGAAATGTTGAGAAAAAAGTCGAAATGCAGAGAAAAAAGTCAAAATTTCGAGAAAAAAGTCAAAATTTTGAGAAAAAAGTCAAAATTTCTAGAAAAAAGTCGAAATGTTGAAGAAAAAGCGAAATGACAAGATAAATGCTGAAGTACAATCTTGAGCAAAAAGTCAAAATCTTGAGAAAAAAGTCGAAATGTCAAGAAAAAAAAGTCGAAATGTTGAGAAAAAAATCGAAATGTTGAGAAAAAAGTAAAAATGTCGAGATTAAAAAGGGAAGGAAAAAGGAAGAAAAAAAGAGAAAAAAGGAAAAAGAGAGGAAAAAAAGAGGAAAAAAAAGAAGAAAAAAAATGTCAAACATTTTTGAAAAAGCTCCAGGAGCCACTAGGGCGGCGCTAAAGAGCCGCATGCGGCTCTAGAGCCGGGGGTTGCCGACCGCTGATCTAGTATATTTGCATCATGCAGTGCAGAAAGTTGAAGTAAACTTAAATGCTCTTGGAGATCTTATTAAGTTACATTTTTTTCACACATCTGCTTCTTTGAGGTAACATTCCAGCATGTGTTTTACATATTATGCAATACATATAAAGTAACAAGCCAGCTTTGAAGTGAAAATGGTTAAAGTATAATAGTAGACGGGAGGAGCTGGAATTGAACTTTTGAGCCAAACCCCGGCTAACACGAGCTGAGAGGCAGGTTACGCTCTGGATAGGTTGTCAGTCCAGCAGAGGCCCATTTTGTGTTAAATATTGTGTTTATACTTGTCATAATTATGGCTGATTGCTGGACTGATTACGTAACTGTATCAACAAAGATAGGTTTATATGTCACGTTCCTCCTTGGTGTAAAAAGGCTTCTCCTAAGTGGAGTTTTACAGGGTAAACTTAATCTGTTGACTAACGACCGACCTGTTGACGTCTGAATTGTCAATATGCAGGATGTGGTTCTATTGGCTAAAGCGTGTCACTGATATTTCAGTAAGATCTTCAGTAAGTGGGAAAAAAGTGTAATATGGATAATTTAACATCGTCAAAAAGGGTCAAAACAGTCACAAGAATTACTAAAATAATACAGTTAAAGTACACAGCTATACATTTTATAACATATATAAAATAAAATTGGGGAATATATACAAACTTTGCATGATGAGTTAAAAAATAAAAAAAAATAAAAAAAGTAAATAAATAAATCTTAAATTAGTGATTTGATTTGATTTTTTAAGGATGCACCTTATTTAAACATTTTTTTATTTCTTGAGAAAATTTTGTTATCCCCATGGAGGCAATTTGTTTTCTTACTTCTTGCTTTCATCTCATTACTTGAATTAATCTTTTTGAGGGTAGGCAAATAATAAGCTTTGCTTCAGCCTACACCTTTTTCGGTCTAGATGGTATTTGTATATTGGAAATTGTTTGTAATGTTTTCTTTGAACAGTGTATTCGTTTTCTTGTTGTCATTTTTATTCTTTTTTTTGTGATGTCAAGACCGAAATAAACTAAACTAAACTAAACTAAAAACTAATCTTGTCATTTTGATCAAATAACACACTAGATTTCTGCACTAAGCTGTGAAGCTGCTAATTGTACAGAAAAAAACATGACTCTTCTCCACCTGAACTACACACAATTTCACCCAAACCTATCAGTATACATTTAAGAGGAATGCTTAGTCTTTGTTTTGCTCCACAGATAAAACAGACTGCCATTTGTCTGCACAATTGCTCGTATTGTACTTCTCATGCTTCGCCACTCAAGATCTTGCAGATATGATGGTGAGAAAGTTGTCCGACGCCTTTCCCCTTATCGCACGAAGCAAATGTGTGAGGAAGGTGTGCATCTGTGCGAGGGAGCGTGTTCCTCACACATGGTTTTCTCATATCTGTTTTACAGCCTTTTGCTGTGTAACCCTGACCAGTGTCTAGCCATCTGTCCTGCTCTCTGGATGCTTGTAATTACTAGTTACCCCCCCCTGCCCCCACTGCCCTGCCCCAGCTGGGACAACCCCCCCCCATCCACATGGAAAAAGAAACTGATGATGAAAACTCCACTTCAGATTACAGGTACTATTTTGAAAACATGTAGGAAATATTTCCATTGTGTTGCTGTGGAGGTCTGCATCATTTTACATGCATCGTTCCAAATCTTGCAAACCCTGCAGCGTCATTTTGTTGGCAGTTGACAAGATTTCTCGAGGTCTGTCTTCATTTTGGTGCCTGACATCAGCTAAGTTTTTTCATAAAATTGTCTATTTTCTTTACTGAAACTATAGTCAATGGAAAAAAAATGCAAAATGCAATCCCAATTTTAGTGATACATTTGCAGGTTGTTTAAGCATTTAAGCACTTTGAGGCTACAGGTGTTGGTGTCATCTTATGAGGATGGGAAACCTTTTCACAAAATATTCATTAGCATTTTCTCTGCAATAATAAAACACATAACCTCCTCTCCGTACATCTATGAATCATTGAACTTTGTCTAAGCAGAGCGGGTCGCAAAGATGAGGTCTAATATACTCAGAGGTGGTAGTAACGAGTTACATTTACTCCGTTACATTTACTTGAGTAGGTTTTGGGAAATGTTGTACTTTTAGGAGTAGTGTTTAATCACTATACTTTTTACTTTTACTTGAGTAGATTTGTGAAGAAGAAACTGTTTCTCTTACTCCGCTACATTAGACTACGTTGAGCTGTTACTTTTCTTTTATCCCTTTTATCCACGTACGCGTCAATCTCATGACATCACTGGGTGATTCTTTGGGAAAAATGTTTGTTTTTGCATGTTTTGTCACATTTACACAGACTCAAACACACACAGAGTTTCTATGAGTTCATGTTTGTTCTAGTTCTGCTGGTTAAAAAAGAAAAGTACAAAGGCTTGAAATTTTATGCTACTTGTGCTTAATTTATTTTTTTATTCTGTTATTTTATTTATTTTATTATTTATTAAAGTACTTGAATTTACTTTAAGATTATTTTAATTTAACCTATTTTTTATTGTTTATTAATTTTAATTAATTTTATTTTTTTATTTTTTTTTAATAAATCAGACGTTACTCAACACTTACTCAGTACTTGAGTAGTTTTTTGACAAAGTACTTTTTTACTTTTACTCAAGTAATTATTTGGATGACTACTTTTTACTTCTACTTGAGTCATATTATTCTGAAGTAACAGTACTTTTACATGAGTACAGTTTTTGGCTCCTCTACCCAGCTCTGAATATACTTCTCACTTATCTTTAGCATCAACACACATCCAGCGTCCTCTTGATTATACAGCTGTAAATACCTGTACGATGTATTCACCTATTGGTTCAGTAGAACAATATTTACAGTCTAGATTTAGGTTTGAAATGGGACTAAGGTCAGCCGCAGCTCAGATCAAATTCTAACCGAACGGATTTCACGGTGATAAAAAAAAAACAAATCCTAACCAGGTCTATAAATGACACAATGAATAGAAACTAAGTTCCAGTGACGAAGAAACTTCAGTCACCTAAACTAGTAACGTCCAGTGGTGGACAGTAACGGAGTAAATTTACTTGAGTACTGTACTTAAGTACATATCCAGAGGATTTGTACTTTACTTGAGTATTAGATTTCTTTGGTACTTATTACTCTTACTTGAATACATTTCCAAGACAAATATTTTTACTTTTACTCGAGTAAATTTCTAGGAAGGCTGAAAAGTACTCTTTCAGGTCTGCTCTTTTTTCTTCTTCCCTAAAATCCTATTGGACACAAGCTGTTTTTGTCAAAGGAGGAGACCTATCACAGTGCACGCTCTCCACTGGGATGTACGTAAAGCGGAAATACGTCAAGCCTCCTCAAAACGATACCGCCAAAGTAGCCTGCGTTTGTCTTGAAAGCAGAGATGTAGTTTTTTGTAAAGCAGTGGTCTTTGAGGGGGATCCAGACTTAGTTGGATGGTGCAGGTTCATTTGGTTCCAGTTCATGATTGTTAATAAACTCTGCATCATCTGCTGTCCTCTTATGATCCCATTCATTTGATTTGTTTTTGGTGTTTCTGCAGGTTTTATATAACATTGTGGTTCTAAAAGCAGCACATCAGTGCAGCTGGTTTCAAAGAGTTAATTCTCAGAAACAAGAGTTAAAAGATCCTTAAATTAATAAAAAAAAAATATAGTAATTTACTGATGTGGAAAATAAGAAATGTACTCTTACTCTTACTTTTACTTAAAGTAAATTTAAAAGCATTTACTTTTGGATACTTAAGTACCTTTAAAAGCAAGTACTTTTCTACTCTTACTCGAGTAATATTTTGACTGAGCTACTTTTACTTGTAACGGAGTAAATTTTAACCAGTAGTATTTGTACTCTTACTCAAGTACTGGGGTCGAGTACTCTGTCCACCTCTGGTCACGTCATTAGGAAAGAAAAGGCTTTAAAATGAGTAGAAATAATAAAAATAGTAGACATTTAACAAGTGTACTGCCTTTATTGTGATTTTAAAACTTTTTGAACCATGAACCAATGTAATGATTACACTTTGCAAGACTGGATTGATCATTTTCTAACTTCATCATAGTAGGGTTACTTGTAAACACAGAGCACTCATATGTTCACTATAAAAACAAATGATAGATAGATAGTCAAATCTCTGTAACTATAAAATGTACAACATTTGTATCAATGGAACCTAATTGGATCATCATTTTATTTACAGCAGCATGTTGCATTCATGATTTTGTTGCAGCTCTTTTGATGTCACTTACTGAGTAATTCTAAGGACTTTATAGATTAAATCAATTTATGCTTTGTTTTTCTTTTCTCCATGAACTGTTACTTTACTTTCATTGGGGAAAAAATCTTAATAAACTGCATTTAGAGAGTTCTTGTCTCATCATGTGGATCAATCAAAGCGCTGTTACACTAAAAGCCACATTCACCCTTTCACACGCACATTTGGAAAGCATTTCTAAGTCATTTTTCAGAGCCATTCTCTTCCTCACAAGCACTTTATCCACACAAACGTAGATGAAAACAGCAGAAGCAATTTACCAAGGACGCTTAACAAGAGCACGAAGGAAGTCCATGACCAAACCAACAAACCCTCTGACTGGAATGCGTTTGCTTTTTCCTGCCGAGCCATAACCGTCCCAAATGGGCTGACAAATGGCAACACAGATTTACGCCACATGAAATATTTTGTGAATATACATTTTTCCGGCATACTGAACCAGGATGACCGACTTGGATACATGTGTTGCCAAGCAACAGTCCCGAACACACTTTTATGCAGGAGATAAGGAGGTATGAGCCCGACGACAGCTGGTCAGAGTTAGAATCTATGTCACATTAATCCACAGATGAACGGGATCCCAAGAACCAAACAAAATGTCAACCTGTTACGAACCACTCTGCAGATACTGAACAGTTGCAATGCATGGATGTCTTTGCAACTGTTCAATACATGGGTGTCAAATTCCCACGTCTGAGCTGAGCCCAGGATACTTTACATACCGTACTGCATATGTGCATATGTGATTATGAAAGGAAGAAATACAGACATAAACACCCTGAACTTGGCATTCATAGTTTATAAGACAATTGAACTGAAGTTATTTTACATGCATTTCATTTGTTTGCTTTATAGTTTGTTGTATGATCATATTTCGTACTTTTATTTATTCTTTTGAGTTGATTTTATTCCTTGATTTCTCTTACTATCATCTTTTAATTGATTTTTATCCATTACATGTTATTAATATGATATTTATTGATATTGTGTCTGACCTCTTTATTTTGTTTTCTAAATTTGACTCCAAATGGGATGAAAACATGTAACACTTTGTTATTTCTTAATTAGGAATGGGCGATATTTTACCGTTCACGATAAACCGTCAAAAAAATTCCCACGGTAAGAATTTGTATCTCACGGTAAAAACGATAAATTCCTGTTGATGACGTTTTTGTGTAAAGATGATTTATGGTGAAGGAAGGAAGGAAGGAAGGAAGGAAGGAAGGAAGGAAGGAAGGAAGGAAGGAAGGAAGGAAGGAAGGAAGGAAGGAAGGAAGGAAGAAAGGAAGAAAGGAAGAAAGGAAGGAAGGAAGGAAGGAAGGATATGAGCCAGAAAGAAAGAAAGAAAGAAATGAGCCAGAAAGAAAGAAAGAAAGAAAGAAAGAAAGAAAGAAAGAAAGAAAGAAAGAAAGAAAGAAAGAAAGAAATGAGCCAGAAAGAAAGAAAGAAAGAAAGAAAGAAAGAAAGAAAGAAAGAAAGAAAGAAAGAAAGAAAGAAAGAAAGAAAGAAAGAAAGAAATGAGCCAGAAAGAAAGAAAGAAAGAAAGAAAGAAAGAAAGAAAGAAAGAAAGAAAGAAAGAATGAGCCAGAAAGAAAGAAAGAAAGAAAGAAAGAAAGAAAGAAAGAAAGAAAGAAAGAAAGAAAGAAAGAAAGAAAGAAAGAAAGAAAGAAAGAAAGAAAGAAAGAAAGAAAGAAAGAAAGAAATGAGCCAGAAAGAAAGAAAGAAAGAAAGAAAGAAAGAAAGAAAGAAAGAAAGAAAGAAAGAAAGAAAGAAAGAAAGAAAGAAAGAAAGAAAGAAAGAAAGAAAGAAATGAGCCAGAAAGAAAGAAAGAAAGAAAGAAAGAAATGAGCCAGAAAGAAAGAAAGAAAGAAAGAAAGAAAGAAAGAAAGAAAGAAAGAAAGAAAGAAAGAAAGAAAGAAAGAAAGAAAGAAAGAAAGAAAGAAAGAAAGAAAGAAAGAAAGAAAGAAAGAAAGAAAGAAAGAAAGAAAGAAAGAAAGAAAGAAAGAAAGAAAGAAAGAAAGAATCTGAGAGTGAGGAGCTTGAGTCATTACAGTTTTGCAGTACAGGTGTAACTCATTTAATTGGTTTTTATTAATTAAATGTAATTGGTGTAGTTTAGCATTTAGTATCTTTTAGAGCGGTGATTTGGCTCCAAAGACTGAATGTGGTGATAGATTTATAGTCAAAAAGGTGGAGTTGAACTGGTATTTCTTTTATCGTCATTTTTATCATTATCGGGATAAATGCCAGAAATTATCGTGATAAATCTTTCAGTCCATACCGCCCATCCCTATTCTTAATTGATAAAAAGATCTGATAATGATAATGATCATTTGGGGGCAGTTGTGACAGAAAGATATATGAGTTCTGCTCTAATCTCCCAGCTCTTCCACATGTTCATTTGTCCTCGTGCAAGAAGATCCAACATTTCCCCAACAGATCGTGACTGTAGAGGCATGAAAGCGCTCCATGAATCGAAGTTGACATGTAAAATAAGAAGTGTTAGATGAGCTTTTTGTGAAAAGAAAAACAATACACACAAAGACAAGTGCTGTGTTTGAAACAGATTTAAAAAGCTTTCTGTAGGTGTTGACCATTTCCCTCTTATCTGTATCTTCACATCTGTAACCAACCTGACCACATGTTTTCATTTCATTTCATTTATTCCATTCATGGTATATCTTCTTAATGTTGTACAAAATTCCATGAAGTACACATTATCACCATGAAAGAAAAGGAGCAGGAAGAAGAAAATTTATGATACCTTTTTAAACATTTTCTTAAGCTGATACAAACTTGTGCAACTTTTCAGTTCCTTGCTTTATCCATGCCATAATTTTACACCTGTAACAGAAATACACATTATGTTTAGCCTTGCAAAAGTATGTTTGAAATCAAGTTTGTTGCCCAAATCTCTCAATGGAAAGGTAGTTTCAGCTCAAGTGAAGGATTTTTGAAAGCTGAACAAAAGAGCAGGATGAAAGCAGATGAAGATATAACATATACATATAACCTTTAACTAAAATGGAAATCTGTAATTTGTCAGAAAACAAAATGTTCTATTTATAAGAAAATAAACTATTATTGTAAGGCTGAAAGACTATGGCATATATAATATTATGTATATATTAATTTGCAGAGTCAATTATCTAACATTTTCCACTTGCAGGTATAATTTTAAGTTGGTTAAAGCTACAGTTATTGTTCGTCTCAGTTTGACTTTACGCAATGTTGTGCGTTATTTTAACAGCCTTATTTCCGCGGGTTTTAATGTGGATGTTTTTGTCATTTTTTTAAAAATCCTGTGGAAATCCAACCTCTGCTTCCTTCTTGCAAAGCCCACAGTCAAAATACTGTTGTTTAGGCTTCATAGGGATTACAGAGGGCCCAGCTGGGGACTAGTAAGTATTAGCCAATGGGTCAGAATTCACGGGTATCTGGACAACCTTACGGAAAGGCATTTAGGAATATTCTGGGTGGCTCTAAGTGAGGTCGTTTAAATATAAAGATGGATCTTGCAGGTTTCAGGAATGTGCACACCTTTTATTTATAAATAAATGATAAATGTGGCAAGGACATGGCGCAGCGGTCTGAGCCGATGCTTGAGGCTCCAGTTTGAGCGGTGTGCTGCAGGGTTAATTAGTCGTATCAGTTGCTAATCCCTCTCCTGGGTCATCTGCTGGGGTCAGCCCTAAAAAAGGGAAAGGTCACAGCAACATCCGGCTCAGCGCATTAATGATGGATTCATACTGTAGGCTTGTGTTCGTCAGTACTCTGGTTGGTATACTCAGTACTCGAGTTGTAAAAAAAAATCAGGGGGGATGGTGGATTTTATCATATGGGGACAGATAATTTGTGCTGATTACAAATAATATAATATATTACAACTAATAGCACTGACCAAAACACCTGCAGAAATATTGCAGGAATGACATAGCAGCAGTTAAATGCAGCCTTCTGTAAGCTTTAAATATCCACTGGGCTTACATCAAATACATCAAAACACAACAATAAAAAACACTTTTCTGAACTTATCAATATGACTCTGTCCTTCACAGGATAAGTAACATGGATCACTGCAAAAACTCAAAATAAGAATATTTGTCTCATTTCTAGTTAAAATGTCTAATTTTAGTAAAAAAATCTTATTACACTTAAAACAAGACTCATCACTGGAAAAAACACAAATTTTCACCTGTTTCAAGTAGATTTTCACTTAAAATAAGTAGAAAAATCTGCCAGTGGAACAAGATTTTTTTGCTTGTAATGAGAAGATAAATCTTGTCCCACTGGCAGATTTTCCTACTAATTTCAAGTGAAAATTTACTTGAAACAGGTGAAAATTGTCAAATAAGTTATTTTTCTGGTGATGACTCTAAATGTTGAAATAGCAGTAAAAACACATTCATTGATGAAATGACATAAGGGAAGGAAAGGGGGGATGGCAGTTTTACAGGGGGATGATTTGGACCGTTTTTATTTCAGGGGGGATGCCGTCCCCCCTCATCCCCCCTCATCCCCCCTCATCCCCCCTCAACTCCAGTACTGGGTATACTTGAGTGAAATGTAAAGCTTATCTTTCTATTTCAAATTAAAGTATTTTTTTTAATTCAAGTTTTGTTGTATTATTAAAACATTGGTCAGGACAACTGTTAAGTGTCTGCTAGCAGGCCTCAGGTTGTGATGCTAATTGGCAAGTTGGTAGCAGATGGGACAGTATTGATGATTAGCCTCTGATCTCTACTATTGATCAGTGATTACAGTGAAAAGGCTTTACTGTATTCAGTTCAGCAGGTACACAAACACGCTGGAGGGGCTACTGTAGCCCACAGGGGACACTTTCTTTGTGTGGGGAACAGAGAGTGTGACTGCCGGGCAAGGACAGGGATTAACGGCAAATACAAAACACACTGAACGTTCGGCCATTTCAGCTTTGCATTCTTAAACTTTGAGAATGCTGAAATGGTAAATGGTTTCTTCCTTTTCTTTCAATGCAAAATGAAAACCAAACAGGATAACTCTTGGGTTTGGGTTGCTGCTGCGTTGGGACTAGGGTTGCCACCTTTCAGAAATAGAAATAAGGGACGCCCTGATTTCAGCAGCGCAGGAGCCAAAAAAAAAGCCCCAAAACTTCTAAACTGAATAAAAATGTGTTTATTTTATATGAAAAAACTAAATGCTTTGATTTAAAGTTTAAAGTGCTTTAATAGCATTGAACTTGCATGACTGTAGAGACAGCCAACCATATAGCAACTGAAATAGCCTCCTATTCTATGTATGTCCACATCAGCCCAGATGTATAATATAGCCTACAGGTGAAGAATATGGTGTAAAAGTTAATTTATTTCAATAATTCAACTAGAATATGGTGTAAAAGTTAATTTATTTCAATAATTCAACTAGAATATGGGGTAAAGGTTAATTTATTTCAATAATTCAACTAGAATATGGTGTAAAAGTTAATTTATTTCAATAATTCAACTAGAATATGGTGTAAAAGTTAACTTATTTCAATAATTCAACTAGAATATGGTGTAAAAGTTAATTTATTTCAATAATTCAACTAGAATATGGTGTAAAAGTTAACTTATTTCAATAATTCGACTAGAATATGGTGTAAAAGTTAATTTATTTCAATAATTCAACTAGAATATGGTGTAAAAGTTAACTTATTTCAATAATTCAACTAGAATATGGTGTAAAGGTTAATTTATTTCAATAATTCAACTAGAATATGGTGTAAAAGTTAACTTATTTCAATAATTCGACTAAAATATGGTGTAAAAGTTAATTTATTTCAATAATTCAACTAGAATATGGTGTAAAAGTTAATGAAAATACGGTACAAATCGTGTCCCGTATTAGTTCAATACGGGACGCAACATTTTTTTCTCAAATAAAGGACAATTCTGTATTTTACGGGACGGGTGGCAACCCTAGTTGCTGCTGCGTTGGGACATCACTCTGATAGCTCAGCATCTACATAGCAGAGGTCTATAGAAATTCATACCTAGGGTCGCCACCCGTCCCTTGAAATACGGATTGTTACGTAATTGAGAATTAAAAGTTCTGTATTGAACCAATACAGACCCATATTATGCTCTTATTTATTCATGTCATAATATACAGGTGAAGGTCGGAAAATTTGAAAATATTGCAAAACTTAATTCGTAGTAAATTCAACTAAAGGTAAAACAAATACATTATTTCCCACTACATGCAAAGTGAGATATTTCAAGCCTTTATTTGTTATAATTTTGATGATTATGGCTCACAGTTTATGAAAACCCCAAATAAAAAATCTCAAAGAATGTGAACATTTTATGAAATCAATAAACAATTCAATAATCAAAATTATAACAAATAAAGGTTTAACATATCTTTCTTTGCATGTAATAAGACTAGGTAATATATTAGTTTCATCTTTTAAGTTGAATTATTGAAATAAATTAACTTTTACACCATATTTTAATTTTCCGACCTTCACCTGTATGTATATTCTACATCTGGGCTGATGTGGACATACGTAGCATAGGAGGCTATTTCAGTTGCTAGCATGGTTGTCTGTCTATACAGTCATGCAAGTTCCATGCTATTAAAACACTTTAAACTTTAAATCAAAGCATTTAGTTTTTTTATATAAAATAAATACATTTCTATGCAGTTTAGAAGTTTTGGGGATGTCCCTTTTTTTGGCACCTGCACTGCGGAAACGGGGCGTCCCTTATTTCTATTTCTGAAAGGTGGCAACCCTATTCATACCGTTAGGTTTGCCGGTTCAGATGTGGTTTAAAGGAGACATTTGAATCAAATATTTTTATGCAGCAGCAACGTTGGTGGTTGGATCTCCTTCTCTTCCATGCTACATGTCAGTAAGAAGCCTATACATACCTTAGTGCTTAGATCAAATTTGTCTGATGCTGTAGTTTCACGTTAGTGCAAAATGATACGCCTTGTAAAGATCTTCTAATAAAACTGTGATGGGTAACATTACTTTTTACAGTACAGGATTAGATTACAGGATGGGTGCTATTTAAAAAAGTAACCACCTTACTGCTGAGTGCAGCGTTCTCTTACAATTCCTTGTGTATTTGGTTATAATGCCCTCTACCGCTGCATTCGGCACATCTACTTCTGCCCCATTCCGGTTTCTGTTATCTCAAACTTTGCAGGTTCAAAACACAATTGTTGGAACATTAACTAGTTAAAGTGAATTTTCAGTTCAGCCCCAAAGGACGGCTTCATAAGGAGTGGTGTTGACTGTATGTGCTGTATATGATGATGATGTTCAGGCGTTATTCTGTCCCCCTTCTGATATCTGTCCTCTCTTCTCATTCATTGCTGTGTATGCACTAGGAATGGGTGATATTTTACCGTTCATGATAAACCGTCAAAAAAATTTCCTCACGGTAAGAATTTGTCATCTCACGGTAAAAAATGATAAATTCCCGTTGATTATGTTTTTGTGTAAAACTGATTTATGGTTCTGCGTGGAAGGAAGGAAGGAAGGAAGGAAGGAAGGAAGGAAGGAAAGAAGGAAGGAAGGAAGGAAGGAAGGAAGGAAGGAAGGAAGGAAGGAAGGAAGGAAGGAAGGAAGGAAGGAAGGAAGGAAGGAAGGAAGGAAGGAAGGAAGGAAGGAAGGAAGGAAGGAAGGAAACAAGGAAAGAAGGAAGGAAGGGAGAAAACAAGGAAAGAAGGAAGGAAGGGAGAAAACAAGGAAAGAAGGAAGGAAGGGAGAAAACAAGGAAAGAAGGAAGGAAGGGAGAAAAGAGGAAGGGGAGAGCAGGAGGAAGGAAGGAAGGAAGGAAGGAAGGAAGGAAGGAAGGAAGGAAGGAAGGAAGGAAGGAAGGAAGGAAGGAAGGAAGGAAGGAAGGAAGGAAGGAAGGAAGGAAGGAAGGAAGGAAGGAAGGAAGCGAGATAGATTTATAGTTGAAAAGGTGGAGTTGAATTGGTATTTTTTTTATCGTCATTTTTATCGTTATCGGGATAAATGCCAGAAATTATCGTGATACATGTTTTAGTCCATACCGCCCATCCCTAGCATGCACACGCAACAACTGCCTCAGCTCCTTCAGTGTTGACCTCATCACTCTTATTTGTTTTTCATCCTTCTCGTTTCATCATGTTTGTAGTCATCTCTTATTTTATTGACGGTAGCCCACGGATAAAGGGATACACAACCACTGCCAAGTGGAAAGGAGCTTTGCTTTTGCCGGCCAGTGGATCTTACCAGGTTTTCCACTGCAGAGACGCAACAGCTGAAGGGACTGAGACAAGATTGGCACTGTTAAAATCCCAGATCCCCAGTAATGGAAGCCCACTTATTGTTAAAGGTTGCAATGGGCGGAAATGACCTCACGTGCAAGTCCTTAATGCAATGCAGCAGAGGAATTTACTCTGTTGTTAAATCAGTGTAATGTGTAGGGCTTTGAAGGGTTGTCCATTCTACTAACCAGTTTGTACCACATTCTTCTTTCCACAATCAGCTCCAGGGTTCCTGAGCAGTACCCCGAGATGGCCTCCTTTATCAACTTGTTCAGCACTATCTTCTGCATTGCTTTTTCTTTCTCCCCCAACCTTACAAGCACTAGTTTCTGGAAATTGCAGGGTTCTGTTCTGGGTGTCATGCTACGACGGAGTATTAGGGCCAAACTAAGACCAAAAATAAAAAATAAAGTCATAATATGAGAATAAAGTCATAATATGAGAATAAAGTCGTAATATTACGAGAATAAAGTCGTAATATTTTGAGAATAAACTCGTAATATTACGAGAATAAAGTTGTAATATTAAATATATTATGAATATATAAATAGAAAGATTCACAAGATGCTCAATATTCCTCATTTTAACACAGGGAGAAGATGCTCTTCCTGTTAGAGTTCTCATAAATTATATTCTCATAATATTACAACTTTATTCTCATAATATTACGATTTTATTCTCATAAATTATGACTTTATTCTCGTTATATTACGACTTTATTCTCGTAATGTTACGACTTTATTCTCGTAATGTTACGACTTTATTCTCGTAATGTTACGACTTTATTCTCATAATGTTACGACTTTATTCTCGTAATGTTACGACTTTATTCTCGTAATGTTACGACTTTATTCTCGTAATATTAAGACTTTATTCTCGTAATGTTACGACTTTATTCTCGTAACGTTACGACTTTATTCTCGTAATATTACGACTTTATTCTCGTAATATTACGACTTTATTCTCGTAATTTCCATTTTTTTTTGTCTTAGTTTGGCCCTAATACTCAGCATGTGCATATTTGTTTTTTTGTTTTTTTTTTCAAATTATCCAAAACAATAAAATGTGTAAACGTAGGTTTGAGGGGGAAGCACATATGAGTAGGTTATAATACCTTATGAATACTCAACACCTTAAACAACTGGATGTTCCAACATTTATGTTAAATAAATAAAGACAAACTGAGAGATAATTCTCTTTTGGAGCCTAAAGGAAGAGAGGTTAAAAATCTGTGCACAACTTCAGTCTGTCATGTTGAAAACCATAAACCAGGCATGAAATCAGGGTGTCATGATGGGCTAGAATTTCAACAGCCATATCGAGTTGGTTTCAAAGCCACCTCGTTATCACCTCAAGAATATTTAAGGATTAAGGGGCTCATGTTTCAGTGTTTAAGAAAAGCTGGTCCATGAATTTATCTTTAGTATTCTTGATCACAGCCTAAAACATCAATCAGACAACTGCTGCTGCTGCTTGAGTCCTCTGTAAAGACCAAGAACAGAGATCATATCGCTCTAGTTTTGAAGTATCTGCACCGTATCTGCTTCTTGTCTGTCAAAAAGTTAATTTTAAATACTGTTGTTGTTTTATAAAGTCCTAAATGGTTTAGGGCCAAAATAGGTCTCAGACCTTTCAGTATATTACAACCTTTCCAGGCGTCCCAAGTCATCTGGAACAAGTTTGCTTTCTGTTCGCAGACATAAAACCAAACATGGAGTTGTTTTCATTTTTGATGCACCATATACAGGAATAAACGTACAGAAAACTGCAGGTTAGCAGCAGCACTGTCGTCTGTTAAAGACAATCTGAAGATTTTCCTGGTGCTGCTACTGCAGATTGACTGAACTAAATTGAAGGACTTTGATTCACGATCTTCACCATACTGTTAGGGATGGGGATCGATTCAAATGTCAAGAATCGATTCGATTCCGATTCTTAAGATTCAGAATCGATTATCATCACGCTTCGATTTGATCCGATTCGATTCGATCCGATATTGATTTGGGTTACTGTTAATAAAACTGTTTTTTCAGCTGTTGCATGAATTATATGACTGTAGTTATGCAACATATTAATACTAGTATTATATTGAGATTAAACAGCAAGTATTGGCAGTTAATGATGCTGTAAGGACCAATCAGCTCCCAGAATGCTGATAGAACTGCTTTCAGAAACATCATGTGGGTCAGAATTAAACAGATCCAGGGCAGCAAACAGAGGACGAAAAGAAATCGCTTTTATTTTTTCCCCATTTATGAGAATTTGGTTTTTAACATTTATGCAAATGTAACCCCAAGACAGTATATAAAGCAAAGAAATATAGACAATTTATGCAATTGTAACTGAAAACTTTAATGTTTTCATACCTTTAAACATATTTAAAGGCAAAAACATGGCACCAGTTATTCTCGTGTCCAACAAAATATTCCTTTTTTGGGCATAAACAAAAAAGTACCAAAAGTTGTAATGTAATGATGAAAAAAAATAAATAAATAAATAAAAAAAAAAAAAAAAAAAAAATTAAATCGATCTTTAGATATATGAATCGATTTTTAGGAATTAATATGAGAATCGATTTAAAATCGGAGAATCGATCTTTTCAACACAGGCCTACATACTGTGCTTTTCAACCCGGTTTTATTTATACGTATTTTTAGTACATTTTCTATTAAGTAGCACACTTTAAATCCCCATATGGTCCTGCCATGGACTGGCGACCTACCCAGGGTGTAACCCTGCCTTGTACATAAAAGAGAGCTAGTTTAGGCTCCAGCAGACCCCCTTGACCCTGAATAGAAAAGAGCGGGTTTCTTGGATGATTGGATGGACTTTAAATACCCATGTTGATGAATTGTGCTACGCAACTTAAATTTACCTCGCCTTAAGGTGCGGCTGCATCAATCACTGCTTGAATTGTTAGATGATAATAAAATTTGAGGTCTTACAATATTAGCTGCAGTAGTTAAATACTTGTGGTGATTAAAACCTGTAAAAGCAGTGACGGTAAAAGTAAAAGAATGTTAGTTACAAGTTTACCCACCCGTAGTACCATATTTGTACACACATGGTACTTTTGTGCTTGTGAAGCAAATATGGCCCTCCCAAGAATAGATTTCTACTCGTAGATACTCTGCGTGCTCGCTTTATGCACAAGTGTCTGGTTTCCTGCTCTGGATGTGCATGCTGTGTTTTGGACGTAGGTGACTGCAGTTGGTGTGTGAATGGGAGGGACCTTGTGAAGTAGGAGTGGTCGGATCTTCCATCATTAATGAGCACCGTTCAAACCGTAAACAAACCCCTGCTGTGATTGTAATATTTGTCCTCTTCTGAATATCATGTGTCTGCTGCGACATTGCTCTGAAAGACCTTCTATATTGTGTTATATCTGCGTTTCATCTCCTCAGACTTTGCCTTTTTTTATGATGATTCAAATTATTTTGCTCAGCAGTGGTTGCTGCCTTTGTAAGTAATCTGAAAAAAAAAGAATATAAGACAGCTGATGTTATGAAAGGGTTAAAAAAAAATTCCATGAGGAACCAGACCTTATAAGCCAGAAAAATAACACAAAAATAAAAGTTTTCAGTTTCTGATTTCAATCATCTTTCAGTACACATTAGATAAAAAAGTATTCAATAGCAGGAATGGCTCATTTATAAAATGAAAATGAAATTATGCAACAAAGATAATATTTGTCACATTAAATCCCCAATTTCCACTTTTACTTTTTATGGAAACTGGCCTGTCTTTGGTGTGAGCCGTTTTGGAGCCTCTGAAATGAAAGTAAAGTCAGTTAGAGTTTTGGGAACACTGGAGCATTCAAGTTTTTTCATTTCATTTCATTTCATTTATTCCATTCATGGTATATATTTATAATAATGTTGTACAAAATTCCATGAAGTACACTTTATCACCATGAAAGAAAAGGAGCAGGAAGAAGAAAACGTATGATACCTGCCCCTCTCTGTTAATACCATTACGTTGACTTACTGAACACCAATCTATCTATACACATATTTATAACAAGAAAACAAACAAAAATACCACTCTACTATCTATTTTTTTCTCTTTCTCCTTCTTCTTTTTTGTAGGCACTTATCTTTTCTTTTTTAAACATTTCCTTAAGCTGATACAAACTTGTGCAACTTTTCAGTTCCTTGCTTTGTCCATGCCATAATTTTACACCTGTAACAGAAATACACATTTCTCATCCTCCAATCTGAACAAATTTTGTAACTGTTCTGGTAACGATCTATTTTTTGCTTTAAACATTATTTGATTGAATTTATTTATTTAAAACAGGGACAATGCACAAAAAAAAACATTAATCTTGTAAAACAAGAAGAGATGCTCTGAGCCAGGTTATAGCAACAATTGCTAATTTCCGCCTGTAGTCCCTGGGCAGGTAAAGTGCTAAGCAGATACAATATTAAGATTAATTTAAATAAGACATAATAACCATAATATTTAAAAATTTGACAGAATGCACTAATAAATAAAAGCACGGAAACAAGAGCGCCAAATCATAAAGTGCACAATAGAGACCAACAGCACATACACTCTCTCTCTCACTCTCATCACACATTCAAACACATACACATACAATACACAGATAACAATCATCCTCATCCTCAACCACACTCATAACCAGACACATACACACACTCACATAATACTCAACAATGTGTGCAAACTTGCTTACTTAATAACCAGTGCTTTGACAAGCATGAGAATGTGTGAGGATTTGTACATAGAATAAGTTCTGTGGGAAGGACATTTTTAAAGTTTGAAGTTCAACTATATCCGCCATTTTCAACAAACCTGCCGAAATAAATAATCTGTTTGATGGTTCTCTGTTGCCGACCCTGTGAATGACTCTCACTGCTCTTTTCTGTAGCACAAACAGAGGAGAGATGTTACTTACATAGGTATTACCCCACACTTCCACACAATAATTTAGATATGGCAAGATAAATGTACAATACAGAGTTCTCAGTGTGTTAGTATTCAAAATAAACTTAACCTTATTCAAAATATATATAATATATTACTATATAAGTAATTGATAAAAGAGATAATAAGGAGGTGCTGAGGATATTTACAGAATAGGCAGAACAAAATCCAAGGTTAACCTTAAAAACAGGATTTAGCCAGTTTTTTCTTCAAAGATCAAGATGTTTTTTTTTACTCATTTCAGCATATATCATCATTCACAGGGTCGGCATCAGAGAACCATCAAACAGATTATTTATTTCGGCAGGTTTGTTGAAAATGGCGGATATAGTTGAACTTCAAACTTTAAAAATAATGTTTAAAGCAAAAAATAGATCGTTACAAACAGTTACCTAATGTGTTCAGATTGGAGGATGAGGACAACAGACTTAAACTTGATTTCAAACATACTTTTGCAAGGCTAAACATAAAACAAATGTGTATTTCTGTTACAGGTGTAAAATTATGGCATGGACAAAGCAAGGAACTGAAAAGTTGCACAAGTTCGTATCAGCTTAAGAAAATGTTTAAAAAAGAAAAGATAAGTGCCTACAAAAAAGAAGAAGGAGAAAGAGAAAAAAATAGATAGAAGAGTGGTATTTTTGTTTGTTTTCTTGTTATAAATATGTGTATAGATAGATTGGTGTTCAGTAAGTCAAGGTAATTGTATTAACAGAGAGGGGCAGGTATCATAAGTTTTCTTCTTCCTCCTCCTTTTCTTTCATGGTGATAATGTGTACTTCATGGAATTTTGTACAACATTATTATAATACCATGAATGGAATAAATGAAATGAAATGAAATATATTTTCATCGTAATGACTCTTTGTAACTTCCATCTGAATTAGGTTCCTGTAAGCCGGTACAGAAATTCAAATCATTATCTAAGAAGTTAAAATTGCTAAATAAGAATGTAATAATTACTGATTGTTGGATCCGGGTTCTGATTGGATGCGGCGAGGCTTCCAGTTGGCAGTGAGCCAGCGTGAGTGATTGACAGCTCTACCTGGGTGGCAGGAGGCAGTGACAAGCCTGTCACTGTGGAAACAAACGCAGCGAGCCAACGAGCCAATCGCGGTGGAGCGAGGGCCCCAGGGGTTCATCCAACACATGCTGAAGATTTCCTTAAGACCAAAACACACATAAACATACACACACATATGCACATATTCTCTGTGTGATACAGCTTTGTTGGATATATGAGTGTATATGTGCAAACGTTTATTTGTGTGCAAGTGCAGATGCGTGTGTGTTGAGCTGATGTGTGTTTTCTCCCTGTGTGGTGCGGTCTTCTTTCGACACCATCTCCGGGGTTGCTGACGTAGTTGTCATGGGAGAGTGCTCTCCGGTCCAACACACACACACATGTATGGACACACCACACACAGACACACACATGCACACGCACACACATCAGGGACAGGGGTCAGCTTGTATTAAAAGACCAAATAAACCAAGTGTTCACACCAGCAACCCACCGCAGACAAGAGACAAGGAGACAGAAGACGAGAAGACAACAGGAGGAAATGTGTGCGTGGAGGAGAGCTGCAGAAGAAAATATCTTTCGTTTTGCCATTGGCAGGTTCTAACACTAAAGGCTGACCGTGTCCTCACCTACGTACGGTGGCCGACTATGGAGCCAAATCAAGGCCAAAAGTTTTGCTAATTTGAAAATAAAATTTGACCCTGAAAATTCTTTTTTACAGTTTCCATTTTATTTTTTTCAGTATCAGATCTTTTTTTCAGTTTCAAATCTTTTTTTCAGTTTCAAATCTTTTTTTTTCAGTTTCACGTCTTTTTTTTCAAGTTTCACTTCTTTTTTTTTCAGTTTCAAATCTTTTTTTCAGTTTCAGACTTTTGGCCCCGATCTGGCGTGGGGGGCGTGGCATCAACTGAGAGGGGCGTGGCAACATGAGTGACAGCAGAACAGAGAAGGCGGGGGACGTTCCTCAGTCATGTTGCCTTCAGGAAACGTAGGTTGCAGTAGTTATCAGTAGAAGTATGATTCAACACTGTATATACACCATATTCACGTGATTGGCAGTGGAAAAAACTGATATTAGTGACACATTTCTGTTTAAAAAGCTGTTTTAGATCGTACTTGGTAGTATGTGGAAGTGGGAAATGTCAAACTTTAAAGTGTGGCTGTTGAACTGTACAGTCTGGCATAGTTTATTGCTTTTATACTGCGATTGGTGCCAAATACGGTCTAAAACCTGAAAAAAAAATTTGAAACTGAAAAAAAAAGAAGTGAAACTGAAAAAAAGATTTGAAACTGAAATAAATAGATTTGAAACTGAAAAAAAGATCTGATACTGAAAAAAATCAAATTGAAACTGTAAAAAACTATTTTCAGGTTCAAATTTTATTTTCAAATTAGCAAAACTTTTGGCCTTGATTTGGCTCCATAGCCGACAAGGGCCAAACGCACTGCAACGTCCTAATGCGTCTCAGTTAAGGAAAACGGCTTCAAGTACAGAAACGATTCAAATTCACAAACTCAAAACGAGGTACAAAAAGAGGAACGTGGTGCAAATGAAAAAACGTGCTGCAAAAAAACAAAGACAAATTCAGCATCATCAAACGCGCTGCAAATAGAGAAACGATGCAAAGCACAAAACGATATAAAACCAGAAACCATCTTCAAAAGAAAAACGCTTCATAACCGGTCACTACAACCGGAAGTGCTCCAAACCTGGAGGGGGCTGCGATACGATGTACAGCGTTGTACAGTGATATAAACATTGTATATAAATAGTCAGATAAAAATCACATTACCGTTCCCGCTGTATGTTTAAACCATGTGACGGCAACCCTAAATGTTGAAAGAGCCATATTGGACTAAAAACACAAAAAACAAATATGTCTGGAGCCGCAAAAAATGAAAAGTCTTGTATAAGCCTTAGAATGAAGGCAACACTTCTGCATGTATCTATATTATTTATAGGGAGATTTTTTTTCATTATGCACTTGGAGAAAGAAGTCAAAATGTTGAGAAAAAAGTCGAAATGTTGAGAAAAAAGTCGAAATGTAGAAAAAAAAGTCAAAATGTTGAGAAAAAAGTCGAAATGTCGAGAAAAAAGTCAAAATTTCGAGAAAAAAGTTGAAATATCAAGAAAAAAGTTGAAAATTCGAGAAAAAAAGTCAAAATGTCGAGATCAATGTTGAAGTACAATCTTGAGAAAAAAGTCGAAATGTTGAGAAAAAGTCAAAATTTCGAGAAAAAAGTTGAGATGTCGAGATTAATGTTGAAGTACAATCTCAGGAAAAAAGTTGAAATGTCAAGATTAAAAAAGAAAGGAAAAAGGAAGAAAAAAAGAGAAAAAAAAAGAAAAAAGAAGAAAAAAGAAACAAAGAAAAAATAAAAAAAAGAAGAAAAAAAAGAGAAAGAGGAAAATTTAGAAAAGAAGAGAAAAAAAGAAAAAAAAAGAAGAAAAAAAGGAAAAAAAGGTCAAACATTTTTGAAAAAGCTCGAGGAGCCACTAGGGCTGCGCTAAAGAGCGCCCCCTGCAGGTTTGGAGCACTTCCGGTTGTAGTGACTGGTTATGAAGCGTTTTTCTTTTGAAGATGGTTTCTTGTTTTATATCGTTTTGTGATTTGCATTGTTTCTCTATTTGCAGCGCGTTTGATGATGCTGAATTTGTCTTTGTTTTTTGCAGCACGTTTTTTCATTTGCACCTCGTTCCTCTTTTTGTACCTCGTTTTGAGTTTGTGAATTTGAATCGTTTCTGTACTTGAAGCCATTTTCTTTAACTGAGACGCATTAGGCCGTTGCAGTGCGTTTGGCCCTTGTCGGCCACCGTACCTACATGACATAAGGTCAAACACACCTGCACAGGTGAAGTGCCCTGAGAATATCATCCTGTCATAGGGACAAAAGTTTGTTTTTGTCCTTTCCGTCTTCTGCTATTTAGATTTTGAAATTGTTTTGATCTTGTTTTTGGTTCCTTTCAGCCATGTTGCTCCAGGCCATTTATTCCTCCATCATTCCTATTCCCTCTCTCTCTCCTTTCCCTTTTCCCCCTTTATCACATCTCCTCTCAACTCCTCATATTCTTTTCTGTTTATTACATTCTTTCTCCCTTGTTCAGTCTGTTTATGTCTCTTTCTTCCCTGTCTGTCCTTTTTTTCCCCCTCTCTCTCTCGCTTTCCCCGTCTCCGGCCGTCATAAATCGCTCTCTTGTTGGCTGTTGAAGTGTGAGGAATGGCAGATCTGATGGTTTCTCACAGCTGTTGCAGGCGTTCCCAGGTTCACCTCGCCACACTGCCATCTGTGATCCAAGCCCTCGGACCTGAAGGCAAAATATACAAGACATGAATACAGTTTTAAATATTTGCTCTGCTTTGATGTGTGCTTGATTTATCTTCCCAAATAGCCCAAAAAGTGAACAAATCTCATCCAGAAACAATATAAATCAGGCACCACTTTTCAAGCGATCAAGCAAAACTGTTGGTTTTTCTTGGTTTACTGGATAATTCGGGGAAAAAATACTTCTAAATTAAAAAATAATCTTAATTTCTCACAAAAAAAAAAAAACAAATTTAAATGTGTAAACCAGGTAAATTGTTAGTAACGTTCAGTGGAAGCAAAAAAACAAAAGAAGAGGCGTGCGTGCTTGCGTCCAACAAAGTCCACCTAAAAGAACCTCCAACACTCGAGTTCGAGGGATGAAAAGACACAAGTGATATTGATCATTTAAGCTTTCCCAAAAGCTGAAATCCAGTTTTTGTGACATAAAAGAAGAAAAAATACATTTTATTATATAGATAATAGAAGTGTCTTGGTTATGGAGGATTTTTTGTGCCAAAATTAAATAAATAAATACATCATTAATTAATTAAAATGGGAAGGAAATATATAATTCATTAATTAAATGTGTCATTAATTAATTAAAATTAGAATGAAATATGTCATTAATTAATTAAAATACAATTAATTTTAAGTAAAAATATATATTTATTATTTCAGCATTTAATTAATTAATGACACATTTAATTAATTAATGACACATTTAATTAATGATTTCGTGTTGCGTGTGAATCATGAAATGTAAAACTGCATTTAATTAA